>NW_010357131.1:173841-203439 GCF_000414095.1 Morus notabilis
GAGCATTTTCTGGTTCAGTGGGGGTGGGGTTGGAAGGCATCATTTCTTCCTCAAAAAATATCTCCTCACGAAGCTCAGGAAGAGCAGTGAAATTAGGGAAATTTGGTGAGGCCATTTTCTGGAAATTGATAGAACTTGATTGAACTTTGTAAATGAAAGAGCTAGAAAATGAATGAACACGAGAAAAAAGCTTAGAATCAAAATCAAAGAGAGAAGTTGAGAGATAGAATGAGAGTGAGATGAGAAGATGAGAGTGAATTGTTGTGTGGGATTTATGGTGGAATTAAGGGGTATTTATAGGGGATTTTAGGGTTGAAATTTGGTTTTTTTCCGTTGGGCCCTTCGCGGGCCCAACGTGCGGCACGTGACGGGCCTCCCGTTTGGCTCATCACGTGCGAAACGGGAGGCACGTGACAGGCCAAACGGGAGGCCCGTCACGTGCTGAACGTTGGGCCCGCGAAGGGCCCACTGGACCAAATGAAATGGGGTTTTCGTGGGCCGTTTCACGGGCTTGGGCCGGGCCAAATAAGGGCCGTGCCGCGGGCCTCCACGTGCTTGGGCCACGGGCTGAGAAGTTGAGGCCCAGCCCTAGTCCATTACACGTGCCGTGCCGGCCCAGCCTATAACAGTAACGAACCGGGCCGTGCCGAATCATGCACTATTACGGCCTGGGCCGGGCCGGCCCATTTGACACCTCTACACATACGGATTGGTATTAATGGAGTTTTTAATTAAATTTATAAATTCGGTTGTCCTATTTTTTTTGAATTGAGAGGGTTTTTTGTTTTTTTTTTTTTTTTTTAGAGTTAATAGATGGGGGTTAGAGAAAAATAGGATGCATGGTTGATCAACTGCATGCATGATCAATCTGTCAATTCTCACATACATACATAAATATATATATGACCCGGATAGGCTTTTAGCATTTCAAAACTGTACGAATACTAGTGCTATATAAATATATATATATATATATATAAATATCGTTTTATCCCTTTTATATGTATCCTTGGGCGAATACATATAGTGGAATCAATGAAAAAGCAACCAGGAATATTAGCTGTTCAGCACAACAAAAGGAAAAGAAAAAGGAGGGGAGAAACAAAGATAACTTTTGAAAAGCAATTCTGATTAAAAAAAAAAAAAAGAGCTTCTTCGGTGTTTTTTTCTTTTCGAGAACACTAATATTTTTTATTTTTTATTTTTTTAATAAATAAATCTTATCAAAATCATATCAAATTAAAAAATATACAAAATATATTAATTTTAATATAAATTTAACGATTAAAAATTACAAAACACCAGTGTCTTTAAAAAAAATACTAGAAAAGTCCCTAAAAAAAACTTTTGGAAAGCAATTATTCAAATACTTTCTTTAACTAACGTACGTCCCAATCAAAACGAAACAAAAGTCGTTTAAAAAAAAAAAGAAAACAAAAGGGGAAACAAAAGTATACATTCTTCCTCATTAAGCACTCGCTTTCCCCTTTCCTTCATAGTGGAACACAATAGTACTAATTATAGTTGGAGGGACAACTATTCGTGTGTAAGAATCGAAACTACAAGATTTAGCTTAAAGCAACAGCGTGCATGCTAGCCACCAACAATTGCTTTGACCGAGTCTAGCATGGCGTAGTAGTACTATATACAGTGTTACATAATTTGGCATCCAGCATCTGGATCGGAGCACTGTTCCTGAGGGGGATGGAAGTAGATATTCCCACCACCATAACTATCACAAACTACTGGCCTTCTCCAGTAGCAGTCGCACTGAGAAGATGACGGTACTGGTCCAGAATTATTCTCATAACCTTCAAAGCATGGCCCACCGACGCGGCCTTCGTTGCATTCCCTGCAGCACGTGCGACGAAACGGGCCAGCTGCCCAATTATTATCATAACCTTCGAAGCATGGCCCACCGACGCGGCCTTCGTAGCATTCCCTGCAGCACGTGCGACGAAACGGGCCAGCTGCCCAATTATTATCATAACCTTCGAAGCATGGCCCACCGACGCGGCCTTCGTAGCATTCCCTGCAGCACGTGCGACGAAACGGGCCAGCTGCCCAATTATTATCATAACCTTCGAAGCATGGCCCACCGACGCGGCCTTCGTAGCATTCCCTGCAGCACGTGCGACGAAACGGGCCAGCTGCCCAATTATTATCATAACCTTCGAAGCATGGCCCACCGACGCGGCCTTCGTAGCATTCCCTGCAGCACGTGCGACGAAACGGGCCGGCTCCGGGAACTGGGCATACCGGCACAAAAGGCACGCAAGGCACCAGCTGAACAGGACGTGGAGGTAGGTTTGTTTGCTGATTTTTATCTTTTGTTTCATCTGCATTCTTCTTGTCCTTGTCCTCGGTATTCGAAGCCTTATCTTCTTTTTCTTTCTTTTTGTGGACTTTGATCTCAATGCTCTTGATGACTGCTTTGCCCTTGCAGAGTATCTTTTGCTTCATCTTTTCAGGGTCGCAGCAGCAGACCACTTTGATTGTCACTGTGTTTTGCTTCTCATCGTACACCTGGTCTTGTATTTCTGTTTGTTCACAAAAACAAAAAACAAACAAAAAAAATCAAATGTATCATAAACATAATTTATACACACACACGGTGTACAAGAACGCATGACTATATATATACAGACGGCACAAATATATCCTCCAATATATATAAAATAAAATTATATATGGTAAAAACTAGAAACTATATATTCTCTTAAGATGTAAATAATCATATATTGTTTTTCAATTCTAAAAAGTGAAAATGTTATTCGTTGTTCGAGAGAGAGAGAGAGATGCGCTCACGAGGAAAACTACAGAGAACTTTTTTGACCTTCCTGTAGCATTCATGGCATTGAAGGTTCACCTTCAGCACCATTATGGTCGCATTAGCCTGCAGTAAAACAGTTCAATAAAATTAGTGAATTACATCATGATAAAACGATAAAATTTGCCCACATATGTACACACATATATGAAAGTATATATAAGTGGACAACAAATGATCCAGACAAAATAAAGTGTGGGTGAGGATGGTGGCGGATGCGCACTTGAAGCCAGAGAATCAGATCAAGAAGAAAGAGGAAAAAGAACGAAGAATGCCTTACTAAAGAGAGACACAAATGACTACAAGAGAAAAATATAGCAAACTGAAATATATACCATGGTTTATGAGCTCTCAGATATCTAGAACCTCTCCCAAAGTGATTGACGGTACCCCTTATATAGAGAAATATACATGAGGTGAGACTACGATCAGTTGATTCTTCTCCATCACAAACAAAACCAAGTTTCGCATATCATGAAGACGTCATAGATAATACTTTTTCTGCACATACGGTACTAGGTTTTTATTAGCCTACGAATATATATATAGTGGTTTTAATTTTAATATAGTAGGTGTTTGTATAAATTATACTTGGCCCCCCTTAAATTAATGGTTCTTTATATTTAATTGGATCATGAATTAATTTAATAAACGAAAACTGTTACATATATTTATGTCACTGTAATCTTGATAATAAAAAACAAAAAAAAAAGCTTTGGCCCCCTATTAATAAATCTTAATTCCGTCATTGGCGATAATTATTAAACGTAACATTCACTTTAGAAAAAAGTAACACTAAGAAATTTAGTTATTTAAGAACTATATGCTACACCTTTTCAATGTCAATATTACATTCATTAACTTTATGTTACATTTCTTATAGCTACATGTTACGAGAAAGAACATTCTCTAAAGAGATCCTCTTGATATATATAGTGTTATGGCTTTTCTCTACTGCTCTCTCTCTCTCTTCATCTTTGTTACAAATTCAAACAATCTTCTCTATCAAACGAGTCCTCCCTATGGGATCTATCTCTCTAGTACGATTTTCTCCTGGAGGCTTTTTCTAACAGTCTTCAAACTATCAATGAAAGTATCTTTTGCGTTTTTTTTCCCCCCATGGTGGCTGGAAATTAGAGTTTTCTTTTGTTAATTTACTGGTTGCTGACCTTGCTTCCCTGTATTTGCTATTTCATTTGTATTAATCTTGTTAATATGGTAACGGGGAATGTATATTTTATGAAGAGAAAAGCACGTATATATATATATAAATATATATGTAAGGCCTAAATCAAAGACAGAAGAGATCTCGACTCAAGTGTTATCCATTAACCACAATATCTGCCTTCTGTCTTTTGCAGCTTAATTTCGGAAAAAATATTTAGATGTACCGCCATGTCTGGCACCCGATCATATATCTTTCAAGGCTCTAGCTTGGTCTGACGTGGCAATATTGGCGAAAATGACTGACAATAGTATACCAACTTTGTATAGCCATTAATACTTGAAATGAAGTGCTTTAAATATATTTACTTTATTTAGTTTCATCACTCTTGGCATTTATTACAATTTCTGTTAATACTTTATCTCCAACTATACTCTGGCCTTCTCTTTGGGCCGTTTGGACATGATATATGTGGACTAATTGCTAATCTTTCGCGTTGGATCATGCAGTTTGACGTGCAATCCGTAACATTGTTTGTTTGTATTATTTTAATATGAACTCTCGCCATGTTTAAGTTGTACGAGAGAGTGGAGGCTAATTATTATCCTGGTACGCATACAGATTGGTATTAATGGAGTTTTTAATTAAATTTATAAATTCGGTTGTTCTATTTTTTTTTTTATTAATTGAGAGGGTTTTTTGTTTGTTTTTTTTTTTCAGAGTTAATAGAAGGGGGTTAGAGAAAAATAGGATGCATGGAATTGATCAACTGCATGATCAATCTGTCAATTCTCACATATATACCTACATACATACATATATATATATATATGACCCTGATAGGCTTTTAGCATTTCTGAAATGTTCGAATACTAGTGCTACACACACACACACATATATATATATATCCCTTTTATATGTCTCCTTGGGCGAATATATATCGTGGAATCAATGAAAAAGCAATTACCAGGAATATTATATGTTTTGCACAACAAAAGGAATACAAAAAGGAGGGGAGAAACAAAGATAAGTTTTGAAAAGCAATTCTTATTTAAAAAAAAGTGTTTCTTCTGTGTCTCTTTTTTTTAGAATACTAGTGTTTTCTACTTTTTCAATCGTTAGATCTGATTAAAATCACAGCAGATTGAAAAATTTGCAGAACATATAAATTCTGATACAGATCTGACGATCGAAAAACATGAAACATCAATATCCTTAAGACGGAGAGAACACTGGAGAAAGTCCCTAAAAAAACTTTTGAAAAGCAATTATTGAAAATTTTTCTTTAACTAACGTCCCAATCAAAACGAAAAAAAAAGTCATTAAAAGAAAAAGAAAAAGAAAAGGCGAAACAAAAGTATATATTCTTCCTCATTAAGCACTCGCTTTCCCCTTTCCTTCATAGTGGAACACAATAGTACTAATTATAGTTGTGCATAAATATATACGTATATACATTGCAACACTTTGTTTCCTTGCTGTTGTTGCTCCATTCGTATGACATCGTTAGAAAGTCACGTAAAGATCTCAAATGTATAGAGCTTTTTTTTTTATAGAGTTTTTATTTTTTATTGAGGTGGAATTTCTAGAGTTGAACATAGGAGGGACAAATATTCGTGTGTAAGAATCGAAACTACATGGTATAGCTTAGAGCAACAGCATGCACGCTAGCCACCGACAATTTAGTGGCTTGCGTGTATTCTATGTTTTCTTTTCAAATATGGATTTTGTTTTTCTTTTTTCCTTCTTGATAAGGTTCAATTAACCTTTTTCTCGGTCTAACGTAGTAAGAAAGATTAAATGGACCTTGACCCGATTAATAAGATCTGAGTAAGTTAATTTACCTTAATTAGGCGTTTTGTCTTAATTTCTTAGGGGAACGGCTTTTTTGTTACCATGTGATCTAGAACTCAAGACCTTAAGAGTAACCACATAGGTGTCTTCAAGGAGGTTTAATAATTTGTCGTCTATTTTCTGATTTCATTTTTACTTTTTCCATTATTTTCCTAACATTTGTTCTTAATATGTATTATGTTTGCTAATCTTCGTTATGGGCTTTTTTTCCCCCTTAATTAGAAAAGAGGAGGGGAACTTTATAGGAATACTCCAAAATATAGTCTTGAACTAATTTATGCAAAAGGAAAAGAAAAAAAATTGTTGAGAATGTAACGGCCACATTATCATATTATATTCAAAATACTAAATATATCCATATGATATAAACTGGTATCTATCACAATACCGATATCTTACTGAGATATCGATTAGTGTCCGCTACCGACCGATAATCACTGGGTCACTGGCCAATAAATACCGATTACCGCCTAACACCGCCCTATACTGCCTAAATCCGCCTAAAACCACCCTATACCGCCTAAATCCGCCAGGAACCCCTGTTATTTTGGTCCCAGCAATTTTTTACAATAGTTTTGCCATCTGTTGGCAAAAGTGGATCTACAGCCTATTTTATTGGCAGTTTAAGTACATAGTTTATCATGCTTTTATGTATATTTATTATTTATGTCATTTTAAATAATTGAGTGTATGACCTTTTTATTTTTCTCTTTATTAGTTAAATGACAATTATTTGTTTTTAAGTATAGTAACACAAATAATATTGTTTTTGAGTGGTATTTCTGATTTTTTGCCATTAAAAAAAGTAGACTTTGTTAGGCGTTCCCTCTGCTATATTATTCTACCGACCACTGTTCTTACCCAGAAAAATGTCTTCGTCTAGTAATGTTGCTTTGGCTGAATGAGAACCTTATATATATATATATGGCGTGGAAATGGCCTTACTTTTGACGCCGTTCATGAAGTAAGTTTGCATCGAGAATAATGGAATCAAGAATACTTTTGCGTTAACTTCTTGAATGGTTGTATGGTCCACAGAAAGCAAACTGATTGATAAACGAGGCGGTTCGAATAGTATTTGATTTTATGTCAAAGGTTGCGAACCCCACTTCTGTACCATCTGCTTCTCTCTAGATTGGTGGAGGAGCCATCAAAGTTGGCCCAATGGTACTTTCTGAGCTGAGGATGAGTTTACTGATTGCGGGATATTGTTTACTTATGCGGAAAATATTAATTATATGAAACCGATTTTAATTGTAATCTTATATTGCACTTCAGGGGGAGCAATTGAAGTGGATGAATCCTGTGGAGATCGTTGATAGAAGATCGATAATGGAGTTTCGGAATCGATTTCCCCCAAAGTACAGGCACGCCTGAGGGGCAATAGACGGAGAGAGAGAGAGAGCGCGCGATAAAATGTGTCACAAATCTCTGAACATGTGATTTTACACATATATTCTAAAAATATATATCACGCGATATCTCACATACACTGTGCCTTTATTTTTTAGACGACATTTAACGAAGATAATTATATTACACTCTTTTAAATAGTTTATGGTTTGTTTTGTAAAAAAAAAAAAAAAAAAAAATAAAAAAAAAAAAAAAAATAAAAAAAAAAAAAAAAATAAAAAAAAAAAAAAAAAAAAATTGAAGATTAAACTGCGACTTTTTAAAAAATTTAAGAATCATTTGTACAATTTACTTTTAATTATTTATAAATCACTTATAAATTCTAACAACCCACCAGCCTGGACAAACTTTCCTTGAAGTAAACGATTAGAATAAGCAAATACGACAAACTAATGTATTAAAAAAAAAAAGAAGTGAAATGGCTAGTTTTGGAGTAGGCATCGTGCTAATATTTTGATGAATTAAACGCAAACGATGGTTTAAGAAGTGTTCCATCATCATGTGAATAGAAGATACAAAATCTTGTATATACAAATCATATATCATATCCTAATGATTTAAAAAGATGATAGCTATACTGCCTAAAAGGCCAAAGTATTTCAGAGACAACGAGGTCTAGATAAACCGACAACATGTGCAAGATAAAAAAAAAAAAGAATTGAAAGGGAATAAAAAGCAGGTGCACCATCCAAAGGAAATGATTGATGGAAACTTCAATTATTATTTTAAGATGTGGATAATTCACAACTCATGTTGCCCTCCCTCGAGAATAAACCACCGATTGTGACTTGTTCCACCCAACACCATCATCACCAACTACCAAACTTTATTCTCAATTCCCAATTGTAATTTTATTTCCCCCATGATAATCGCCAAAAATAAAATAAACAAAAAAAAAAAAAAAAGCCCACCAATTGGACCAAAAAATTGACCCAACATTCACAAGAGGCAAACTGAAATATTCTCACAACTAGGCAGTTGAATTTATATATATATATATATATATATATATATATATATATCTAGAGAGAGAGAGAAAGTATTTATTTTTAACGCTGTTTTATGAGACTCGTTTTAATCTCGCAATTTGTGACGCTTCATAATCATATATGGCTTCCGCTATTTACATGATTGAGCAGGCTCCGGTGTTTTCTTCGGAGAAGTAATCGCAGCGGCTGACGTAGTAGGGCCTACTTCCACCGTAACTGTCGTACACCGGCCTACCGTAATACCCATCGTATTGATAACATGGGGGTGGGCCCGGCGGCACACAACCGTAAAAGCATGGCCCACCAGGACGACCTTCGTAACACTCCGGACAGCACGTACGTGGAGGGAACACCGGCACGCAAGGAACCACCACCGGCGGCGGAGGGGGTAGTTTGGGCTTCTCTGGCTCTTTGGGCTTCGGTGGCTCTTTAGGCTTCTCGGGTTCTTTCGGCTTCGGTGGTTCTTTCGGCTTCTCCGGCTCTTTTGGTTTTTCCGGTTGTTTTGGTTTCTCCGGCTCTTTGGGCTTGGGCTTCTCTGGGACTTTGATAACAATGCTCTTAATGGTGTCCCCACCTTTGCAGATTATCTTCTGCTTTATCTTCTCGGGGCTGCAACAAACCACTTTGATCGTCACCGTGTTATTCTTCTCATCGTACACCTGATCTTGTATTTCTGATCTTGTTCATAAAAAACACACAACAAAATAATAACTCAGTTTTCGTACTTAATTAATTCATAAAACATGTGACCAATTAAAAGAAATGTAGAGAGAGAGAAATCAGAAACTGACGAGGAAATTTACAGAGAATTTTTTTGATCTTCTTGTAGCACCGATGGCATTGAAGGTCAACCACCAGCACCATTATCGTGACTTGCTGTTAAAAAGTTGAATAATTTCATTACATAACGATAAAATCATACATAAAGACAAAATTTCATGATAATATAAAGGAATTAAAGAATTTGCAGACAAAAGGAGGCAGAATAACAGAGAGAGCAGAATCAGGTTCTGACAGGAAAGATAGTGGGGGTACACTTGAGAGAGATCAGGAACAAAGGGCCATAAAGAAAAACAAAATTATAAAGATTTCACTTCTAGATCAATAGCCAGTAAAAAAATATGAACCACAAAAAATATCGATATACAGAAAAATAGCCCAATTACAAGGAAACTTATCAAATGGGATATCTGGATAAAGAGAAGAGAAAAATAGATCCCAAGTGGAGAGTACCTTATCCACCATAGCTAAGCTTTGAGCTGATTTCAGATCTGGACCTTAACTCAAAGCGATTCTTGATCGATCGCGAGTAGCCGAACGGTGCTGTTATATCAGGCAATTAAAGCGAAATGCAGAGACAAGAGCGGAGAGATGGATCAAATGACGATATAAATCATGGCAAATTGGTCTCAAAAGACGACGTAAGCACAATATATCGTACAAAGCAGTAGCGAATGGGAAGATAACACGTAATGTTTGGTGTTGAAATTCATGCTATCATTAACGTTGTCGTGACATTAGACTTGCAAACTAAGAAAAATACATTGTGGGGGCACAACTAGTATAGAACATCGTATGTAATAGTATATTTATGACTCTTTTTAGTTTATAAATTTGGACGAAAATTTTATTTTTTTTTAAAAAGAAACATTACAATAAAAAAAAAAAGTTTAAATTGTGATTCAAGCTCAAAACGAACGGCCCTTAGTATAGCCCGAGAAGAAGGCTCCATAGCTTTTATGAGTTGTTGAATCTCCAATCTTTGCACTAGCATGTGGTTTGGCATGATTGACCCACCTCACCTCCCAATATTAAATATCATATGATAGGGTCTATAAAATAATAATAGTTAATGTTATTATTAAGATATTATTGTTTAGAAGGGATAAAGCAAGAATTACATCTTAAGTAACTTGGTTTAGTCAATTGCAATTGTGGGCCATGCACCCCACATGGAAACCTGGCTATCCACGTGGCTCTTCACGTCTAGCGCCACCCAACTCGGAATTGGCTCTCTTTCCCGCCATCCATGATGTTGCCCTTCGATTTGTATCGTGGTGTGGATGTGGATGCGACCTAGGAAGGTTCTCTTTGCGTTTTGGGAAGTGTCGGCTGAAGATGGAAAGAAAAAATCGCTGAAAATGACCTCAATAATTATCTTCCTAATCGCTATTATTACGTGTAGAAAGTGATTAAGAAGAATCCAGTGACACTTTTACCACTATATAAGCCTAGATAAATTGCGCTGTGTACGGCTGTTTAGCTTTGCAAAACATGATGTCAAATGAGTACAGAATGATTATATGATCTGGTTGAAGAATTGTTACTTTGGCGATATTGAGATCATTGAATTTTTTTTGCTAGGTTAAAAAAAAAAAAGAGTGATTATTTGATGCGTCCCTATTATTTTATACAACGAAATCTCATAGTCTATCAATCAAATATAAAATACCTGATCTCTGATTGTATTTGAAAGAGATGTCTTGTTTAACGCAAACTATCATGGTTTTAAGCATTGATTGCCATATTAACTTATTGCAGTCTGCAGATACGTCTATAACAAACCGTAGAGCCACCTTAATGAATGGTTATACTTAATTCTAAGCAACTGCTAGTGAAGGTCTATAATTATGGACAGTGGTGGAGCTAAGATTTTGTTTCAGAGAGGGCATAAATTAAAAATGTTAAAAATATTAAAAACACTAATAATATTAACTCTTAATACATTAATTAGTTGAAAATAAATGTATGTGCATATTGAATTTTTGTTATATATTCGTGAAATAAAATTTTAAAGAGAAAAGTGCAAGTTTTAAAAAAGGTGTTTATTACCTCAACAAAGGCAAATTAGAGCAAAGTTGTTTATGAGTAAATAGTAATTGAGAGGTTACTTGAAATGAAAAAAAAAAAAATCTTAATTAGGAATACATTTGAGAAGTATAATTTTATTGGGCTATTTAATTATTATTTTTTGGTGAGGCTCACTTTTGATACAATAAAGATTATATTAGAAAAATATTTTAAAAGTGTCAAATTTGAAAAAATAAAAATTTTAATTAGAGTAAAGTAAAAAATTTCAATTAGCTACATTTAAAAGTATAAGATTTAATAGGAAAAAAGTTTGGATTTTGGTTAAGATAATTTAAAATTTTTATTAATGAATGGGGCATATACGAAAATTTTGAAAATAATGGGGTAAAATTTAAAAACCAAAAATCCAGAGGGGGCATATGCCCTCCCTCGGTCTCACTCTCAACTCCCTCCGCCCCTGATTATGAGCCTTCCGTTTCAAGGTACTCTAATCTGAGTGCGACAAAGTGCATGGAAGTTTCACCTTCCACTTTGATTTCAAATTGTATATATTACATTGTGGTGGTTTGGTTTATTTTTCAAATTTTATGTTTTGTTTTCACTTTTTTTTTTTTTTTTTTTTTTTTTTAAATTTTTTTTTTTTTTTTTCTTTTTTTTTTTTTTTTTTTTTTTTTGCTGAATTTTGTTTCCATTTAGACAATGGGAATCTTGGGTCCACATGCAGTTTAGGCGGTTTTGATAGTTTGGTGTCTATGTGACTACCCCTTTGTGTGGTAGCGGACACTGACCTCAGAGGTGACGGGTAGCCGTGCGAACAAGTCAAACTGAATGGATACAATAATAATTATTTAGCTCAAGTGATAAATTGGTTCATAAATTAGAATCATATGAGTAAAATTATTTTTAATTTATATATATTTTTTATAAAAAAAAATATTATAATAAATCATGAATCATGATTTAAATTATAATTTAAATCTTTCAATCAAACATCTCTAAACGTAACTAACGATATATAAATATAAATGGAATAAGATGACTAATTGCCGTGTAAGATACCCCGTTTCAACAACTCAAGCAAACAAAAAAAAAATCAAATAAATCAAATCAAATAAAGATAAAATCTAAACGGCTGACTAAATAAATCAAATAAAGATATGACTCGTGCGAGAGAAGAAAATGACAAGTTGCCAGGTAATAATGCATAGTTTATATTTTTTTTTTTTGCTTTTTCTACAATTTTTTTTTTTTTTTGTGGAATTCTTTTCCTACTTGCTTCATATAGGAATATTTAATTTAGTAGCTTAATTTTTGTCTTTTATTGCGAACAAACAAGTAATAGCTACTAGTTAGGTAGCACTTCTTCTAAATCGAGAGTTGTTTTTTCCATGATTGCCTTCCTTTCCATTAGAGAGAGAATATACCCATACATTAATTTTCTATAGCTTAGTTTGGTAGTTACTTTTAACTATGTTGAAAAAAAAAAACAGTTGTTATAAAAAGTAGTAAAGTGTTTGATAAACTATAATTATAATAGTTGTGTTGGTTTTAAAATCAGTGTAATAACGTTTGATAAATTATGAGATTGAATTACTGTGAATAATTAAAAATTATGACTATATTATATTATACTATAATATAATATATATAATTACAATATAATGTATACTTATTATTATATTTAATATAATACTATAAAATTATTATTAAATAACATATTATATAATTATGATATAGAATATAATAATATTATTAAAATGGTTAATAAAATTACAATATTATAAAACATATTATAATATCAAATATGGCAATTATATGTGACGGATTGTTGTGATAGAGGACTTCTTGCGCTTGATGAGAATGGAGGGCTTGCAACTCAACTTGCCACCAGTGCAGCAGGGCAACCAATTAGACTACCGCCAGATTTGACCAAATAACTGGAGTTGTATATTTCACTGATGCTCCTGTGCCACCAACAAGGTACCTATTAATTATATTCAGTTAATTATAAGTACTATATATATGTGAGGGGGAGAAAAAGACTTATAGCCTGACCTTCTTTTCGCTAGGTTACGTTGAGAATTTGAGTTGAAAAATAAATTTATGTGAGAGAAAATATTGTAATAAATAAATTAAATTTAAACTTTTGTTAAAGAAAATACTGTAATAAAAAGTTTTAGTTGTAATTCGAATTGTAAAAAAAACGGTCTCTGTCTGATCAAATAAAAAGAACTCCAGGAGATAATTCAAATTTTAGTTATTTCAAAAAAATTTCTACAACAATTTATAATTTACTAGAAAAATAACCATGAATTGGATCAAGCCAACAATGTTCAAATAACAAAATAGTTCTTGAAGATGTTAGTTGGTAATTTAAATCATATTTAAATCCTCTGTCCGTATCAAGGAGGGGGTTTAAATTAAAATTTTCGTTCAACAAAGTATGGTAAAGGGAATTTAATTAGGACCAATGTTCCAGTTTCTCGTGCGTTTTGAGCACGGAGGGTTTGATACATGATTTATAGGTAATTAAGAGGTGCCAACCTAATTGAGACACATGCGTTAACCTCCCGTCATTTACTTCAAAAAAAAATGATTTAAAAGAGAGGGCAAAAATGATATTCTTGTCGATCGGCTTGTAGGAAGTCCGCTCAGCATTGAGAGGTCTTTGTCAACGTTCTATGTGGCATTAAGAAATACTGAAATTATCAGCCCCGCCTCCGGGCCGCCGCGGCCGCGGCTGGGAAGGCCGTTAACTGTTGTTCCCTTAGCTTTAGAGTTTAAAGGATGTGGTAAGATTATCCGGACAGTGAATCTCAGCACCTACTACGGAAATGCGACTGTCACTCAGTTCCAAAAAGAACTCGGCGAATATTACGTCGGTTATCTGGACGCTAAATTTATTGGTAAATTTGATGATTAAGGCTTACGTTGGCAATGCTGTAGATTTTCGAAAAATTATTTTTAACTGTGCTGAAGGAAGAAGCAGTTGTTACAAAAAACAGCTGAGTGTTTAGTCAACTATAATTATAGTAGCTATGCTGGTTTCAAAATCAGCGTAATATCGTTTGGTAAATTATGAGGTTGAATTGCTGTGGATAATTAAAAATTACAACTATATTATATTATACTATAATATAATATATATATATATAATTATAATATAATATATATTTATTATTATATTTAATATAATACAATAAAATTATTATTAAATAACATATTATATAACTATAATATATAATATAATAATATTATTAAAAAGATTAATATTATTACAATATTATAAAAGATATTATAATAATATATAAGAAATATTAATATTTCAGTTATAATATAATTAAAAATTACAACTATATTATATTATATTATATTACGAGTCTGAATTTTAGATTAACAAGATTGTAAATTTTAAATTTCATTAGGGGTATTATTAGTATTATGAAAGTTTCATTAATTTTATTATGATGATTCTCGCACAATCTAAAAGCTAAAGTTGTCTTTAGGCTACTTTTGATTTTGACTGTGGATTCTTGAAAAATTCTTCAAAAAACACTTTTGAGAAGATTTACCAAACACTAAAATCAGCTTCTGCTACAAGCAGAAACTGATTTTGGGATGGAAAAGCAATACCAAACTAAGCCTATATATGTTTTCTGTTTAAAAAGATAAATATAGGGTAAAATCCTTTTTTTTTTGGTCCTTTAACGATTAAAACACATGAAAACAGGTGGTATATATATTTTGAAGGAAAATAAATTGTTTCATTAAATGATATTGATACCTAGTAGTTTAGGGAATTGTATAGCAGCAATTGTATGGGTTTTGCATCTTTAAGAACAAGATCTTTGTACACGAGTTATTTATCTTCAATAGAGCATTCTTTCCTGATTTTTTAAAGTGAAAGGGGATTAGAAAATTTTCATTTGTAGGAGCAAGTTTATTTTTTTTCTTGTTCAGTTGACTACCGAAAAAAAAAAGGCAACGAAATATAAAAGACCAAATACACAGATACATACGTATATACGTACAAAAAAATAGAAAATTTATTCTTGAAAATATATGAGTCTTGACTTTTTTCTCTTACTCTTAATAAATATTATTTTATTAGTTTAATTATTTAACTAAAAAATTATAAATTAAGAATAAATGGTCACAATTCTTAGGTACGCATTGGCATTCGAGGCCACGAACACGATTCTTTCCTTGGTGGGCTTAGCTTCAATCTCTGGGTTTCGGCCTGGACCATTAAGGTGCCCAATTGCGTACTTCAGTGACCTGTCCTTGGGCCGACGAAGTGGTATACGAGATTAGATTAGATAACAAAAGCACGAGCTATTCACATAAAATAAGTAAATTAACGGTCAATTTTTTTATATTAGTTGTAAAAATACGGATATGACTGATGATTTTACTAAACAATTAACACTTCGGTCAATTTCAAATCAACAAAAAATGTAATTCGACTCAAACACGACCTAATTTCCACCTATGCAGAAAATATTAGAAAATATATCCCTTAATTCCCTAATTTCATTTGTTTCTCTTATAATTTTGTCTCTTTAAGTAATATATAAAAAGATAAGTGAGGCGAAAATCTTAGTGTTTTAAAAAAGATATGAATCTTTAGGCTTTTTTCTACTAGATGGGCATTCATATATATTTCCCCTTTTTTTTATGATTAACATTTTCCTAGAAAACATATGTTATAATTTAAGAGTAACATTATAAAAAAAAACACACTACTTGCCAACTTGGAGAAGAGATATATTTGATTATTAATCTCATGTTTCTTCTTTCCATATGTTTCAAATTTAAACGACAAATATGTGCTAGCCTACTTTGGCAACGAAACAGTTCATAAGATGGCAACATTGCCCATCTCTTAAAAGTGGGCCTAGATATTGTGGGCTTAAGAAATGGGCCCAGATAGTTTTTTATTAGATAGTGAACTACGTTGTTCCTATGTCTCTATGGCCGTACATGGTCATCCCTATTCATGGGTTAGACACGGACGAGAAGTTTCACCCGCTCCCTTTTAACGCAAGAGCAAATTGTCTCAATTAAAAAAAAAAAAAAAAATTAGTAAAATTGAAATATAAAAATTTTTAAAATTTTTTTTTGCTCATTTTGCCACAAGATTGCCACATCCAATTGTACGAAAATACATCCCAACTGAAACAACAAACATGCAACCATCTCATATTAATGAAGAGATGAACCATATCAAAAAGATTAACATGTCAAAATATAGGTTGGTTATTTTATTCCATGGATAAGAACTTTTTTTTAACTGTTAAATTAAGTGTGAATGTAGTGTCTTATGCGCACTTATAAATTTTTAATACAGATTTATATAGATATGTCCGTTAAAAAACCGCTCCAACCATTAAAAGCAACATTTTTCACAACAGAAAAAAATGCAATCCTACCATAAATAGATTTCCCAAACTATAATATCCCAAAAAAAAAAAAAAATTTGTCTTAGCGCCAATAAATAGATTAGAAACCAACTATTCTTTTTCTCCATCTAGAAAGAAATAGGGAAGAAAATCAGCACAAAGTCCAACTAAAACCCTGAAGAAACCACAGATAAAAAGCAAAAATCTGTAGAATTGGGCAAATGGCGAGCTTTGTTAGGCCATGGTTTGAGGTCCCAATCTCAATTCTGAAAATCTAGTTTGGGTAGATGGAGTAAGTTATTTCGGCTACTGAATAGTCATCTTCAGCCTCGCTACAACCGCTGGCCCAAGAGTCAACAAAAAATTAAGAAATAATACACACACACACACACATATATATATATATATATTTATATTGGTGGGGTGGCAGGGACTCCCTGATTGTCTTGGCAGGACCACTTTCGAATTCTGCGGTGGTGTCTTGGGGAATTATCACGGCTTTTGCTTTCAGGATTCTGAATCAGATTTCAGAATCACCTTTTGATCCAAAGAAAGTATAGAATTTTCAGCACCCTTCTGATTGTCTTCTATCCTTTTTTTTTTCTTGTTTTCTTGCGTACTCTTTAATTACCTCATATGCTTAAATAGTTATTTTCACACACTATTGTCATCACATACCAATACAATATAATGAAGTGACATAGTTATGGTTTTTATTTAATCATATGTCAATGTACACAAATTGAGTAACAGAAAGTTCCGCTCACTAGTCGTAGGTAGAACTTTAGTGCAACTAGCATTCTGTTGGGTTGTTAATTTAGGACTCGTTTACTTTACTGATTCAAGATTACAACAAAAAAAGTTTGATGTGACTGTTTCAGAGAGCTTTTTACTGTAGCAAAACTCGAATTTTAAACTCGAATCGGTGAAATGAACGTGACTTTACTAATTTCTTTTAACTGTTAGACGATTAATCTCACCGCAGCTCGTGAAGCCAAACTGACATTGTAGACTTTGAACGTCGGTTAAAAAAACCGACGTGAAATTAGGTGAGATGGTAAGTAGGGATTTTGACCTTGGAATCTACCCAGCTTCACATGTTGTTCTCCTTTAGTCGACTGATCAAACCATAAGATAAAATTCTTACTTTTTATTTAAAAGGGAAAGTCGAATTCCCCATCCCTCCCTATTATCATTCTTCATTATTATTGGATGTCAACTTTTTTACGTGAAGCACGACATATCACTTCTGATACAATGCCTTTTTTTTTTTTTCCTTTTGGCCACTTTCTTTTCTTTTTTTCTTTTTGGCCCCTTTTTTCATTCTCACAACACTTTGATTTCATTGGCGACTAAAGACGACGACGACAACACTTATCGTAACACGTGTCAGTCAGTGAGTGGTTATATCCATCTGATCGGTCCCACTGTTGTCAACCTTTTGATCACTTTCAAGATGCTGATTGAAATTGGGTTTACGTGCTCGAGAGACTTGGAATCCGGAACCGTGGGCTCCGTCGTGTATTATTCACATGATGCATGTATCATATTCATGTAAATTGCCCGGTGACTTGCATATATATCAGCTCCACACAACTGTTTTTTGTCTTTCCCGTTACAAAAATTCTACATCCCCATAAGAGTTTCAACTTTCACATCATTCTCTTCTATATAATATTGCAGAGAAGAGAAAAATTGAGAACTACTGTTCACATGACTGTGCGTTTGGTTAGTGGATTCGTACGATGATTCGAATCATAGTTCGTGGTTCACTACAGTATTTTCTCTAATAAAAAACACACATAAATTGAGAATAGTTTTAAATTATAATTATGAATCTATGAACTAAACACACGTAAATATTAGAATCTACAGCAGAAAAAAAAAATGGGACGTTTCTGGATGGATTCAGGAAAGAAACTTTGTAGTAGTCCATCAAGACCAGATAAAATTGATCATGGAAAATGAGGAGAAAGTTATGAGAAACTCGATTTAGTTTAAGAATATAAAAATCGCCAATATAAATAACAGATATTTGTAGAAATTGAACTTCATTCTTGGAGCACAATATACTGTGATATGTATTTTAATTTCATTAAAAAAAATCAGTCTCGCGAACAACATGGTTGGTAATGCTATTCGCCACGTTACACGTATATATGTCTTACAAATTTCCAACCAATAAAAAATAGGGTGGTCTTTTTTCCTATTTAATTTCTTGCGCAACGCAACACTTTCTAAGTTATAATATCAAAGCTTGAATTAAAGTTGAAGAATCAAGTTCAAATCAAATAGACGAGGAGAAAAACTATTAATGGGTCAAATATTATTTTTAAACACAAAATAGACTTTTTTGGGGTCATCAAATTAATTTTGATTGGAGATTTTTTTTTTTAATTCGGTTTACTTTTTATTTTATTTTATCGGAGTTAAGATCATAGGTACATTCGCTCGGAAGACGATCCAAATACAAAATTTAATGATGGGGTCTTACCTGCACTTTTCTGTAGAGTTTTAAGAAAGGAGAATCTTTTGTTTTTTAGTAGGAAAGCATAGAATAGAACCTTATCAAGAACTTTTTGGATTGGCTCATACCCAATTGGTTAGTTTTACAGAAATTAAAAGATATTATGCCTAACTCAATTTAACAAAATTGATTTGTTAAGAGATGATTGTCCTCACCTTATTAAGTGGATCATGTTAATATCTCAAGCCAATATAAGATTCTAATACACCCCCTCACGCACAGCGTGAACTATGCCAAACCACTGCAAATAAGTAAATATTAGGAGACCTAAAATTACAAAACTGGGTCTGCTCTGATACCATTTTACAAAGATCAATTAATATTGAGTCTAACTCAACCTAACAAAACTAACTTATAATGAAAGGATTGACCTCACCTTATTAAGTGAATCATGTCAATATAGGATTTTAATAGTTTGTGCATATAATACTATTACATCAAATGTTCAAAAGAGCGCACTATCTCATCATTGAGCGAAACTGCGTACGTTCTATTCTGTTACATATTCTTGTTTCTTATAATAAGAACATTGTATCTGCTAAAGCCTCAAGGTACAGATTAAGTACAAAGCAGAATTTAACTACCGTATTATGATCCCTCAGATTTAGCCTAATTTTGTAATATTCTTAGGCACCAGTACTCAACTTTCTGTGTTTGGATGAGGCTTGTCTATTCCATAATAATTAACTGACTAAACTTTTGGCTGACACGTTAATCTTCGAAAACCTTTACGGTAAGGTATAAAAAAGAACTATACAAGTAGCGGTCTGTTTTAAATCGACAAAATTTTTATAAACTTGAATCTTGTTATTTTGATTCGGCTTTAACTAGATTTAGTTTTCAAAAACATGCATTATCGGTAGCCCTAAATGTTGTTCAAATGTTTTTAACCTATTTGACCTCAATTAATAAACTTATTTTGTCCTACTCTTTGTTTGTTTTTTTAAACATATGTTTACCATAAGCCTGCGCCATAACATATATATAAGTGGTTTAGAAGAAAATGAGGGGCATTTTCGTGAGATGCTGAGAGCTTGTTCTTTTAGAGTTTAATTTGAGTATAATTTTTTAGTTGAATTTGAGTTATAACTTGAGTTTAACTTGTAACTTGAGTTTGTGTTTGGTTGTGTACATTTGAGTTATGGTTTGAGATAAGAATCTTTTTGAGTTTGTGTTTGAGTGAGTCAAAACTTGAATTTGTATTTAGATAGTATGTTAATAAAAACTCAATGCTGATGAAAAATTTTAATATGGTATATGGGTCGGGTTTTATTCGTCTTTTCGTTGTCAACGCATAGAAAAAAAATCATCTCAATCAGAATTAAAACGAAAAAGTTATAACATTTTTAATAATAGAAAAAATACTGTTCATTAATTTGAGTTTGAGTTTCTGAACTCAAATTGAAGGTTAAACTTGAACTCAAGTTTTAGTCTTAAACTTGAGTTTAAACTCAAATAAAATTGTAACTTGAGTTTTTTTTTTTTTTAGTTTTTCATTTAAAAGAACAAGCAAGCTGAGTCATCCGAATGTCTGGTCTGCATTATATATATTCCACGTCATATTTGCAGAATCTCCACCTTACTTAAATGTTTTCTTCCCCACACCACTAGACACTCGTATATGAGAGAGAGAGAAAGAAAGAGCTTTTAGCTAATAAGAATGACTGGGTAAATCTTGCTTTGGCTGCTGAAAACTTTGCAATTCCCATCAAACTTTCAAACCAGAGAGAGAGAGAGTACTTGAGAATAATCACAGATATGGGTGAAGTAAGTGTTCTCTCATATTTTATTGATTTTTTTTTTCCATGCATAATCTGTCTATCTCCCATTATATATTTTATTCAATAGATGCAGTTGTAGTACTGAAACCTGCTTTTAGGTTAATCTTTCTTTCCGTATCTGCTCTAGCGCCCTCCTATTTCACATCAGAACAGATACATATATGTATATTTGTGTGTTTGTTTGTAGGCTTCATGTTTCAAATCCTTATTGCTTGCTTTTGTTGTAACCGAAGGAGAACAAAGAGGAAAAGAAGGAGGAAGAAAAGAAAGAGGAAAGGAAAGAAGAAAAGAAAGAGGAAGAGAAAAAGGAGGAAAAGAAAGAAGAAGAGCCTCCAGTGATTGTACTAAAGGTTGATATGCATTGTGAAGCTTGCGCTAGGAAAGTTGCAAGAGCCTTGAAGGGTTTCGAAGGTATTTTTGTCTATATCTCATCTTGTAATCTCTTTTATCATTTTTCGAATCTCATTGCATCTCTTGAATTTTTATTTATTTTTAGAAACAGCTTTCTTTCTTTTTTTTTCTTCTTCTTTTTTGAATATTTTTAGAAACAGCTTGTTAATGAATCGTGAAAGACCTAAAGTGATATTCATGACATAAAGTGGGAATTTATATATAAAAATACAAATCTAGATTGGAATCCCATTACAAACCCTTTTACTTTTAACCCTTTTTCTCCTCTTTTATATAATAAATCCTTACATTTTTGGACGTAAATCATGTTGAACACTTTTTATGGAATGAAAAAAATATTTAAAACATTTCCGTTACCTACCAATGAGACAAAAAAAACGGCGCAAGATTAAGTTAATAATTAGCAATAGCTTATGAGTTAATTTAATTAATTATCTGGTTCAGGTGTGGAGGAAGTAACCACAGATAGCAAAACTAGCAAAGTGATAGTGAAAGGCAAGGCAGCAGACCCCATAAAGGTGTGCGAGAGATTACAAAAGAAAAGTGGCCGAAAAGTAGAGTTAATCTCTCCTTTGCCTAAGCCTCCGGAGGAGAACAAGGAAACCAAAGAAGAGAAAAAAGAACAGAAAGAAGAAGAGAAAAAAGAAGAGGTAATATTTAAATAAGATTATCATTATATATAAGCACTTTCTTGATTAATAGTTAATAAATAGAGTTTAATTTGAATCTTAATTGGAACAAAAATTAACATAAAATTAGTACGACTCTTTTTTCCAACACTAGCAGTACGTACTCAATTATTGACCCACTTGAGAGTTTTTAATTTAGGTGGCGTTTGTTTTAATGATTCTATCTAATTTAAAATTATAATTTTTAGTTTTGTTATAGTATTTTTTTTAATTTTAAAAATTAAAATTATTAATAATAAACGTGATCTTATGGAGCCATTGAGACTTTGGAGAGTGACTCACTTTCAAAAACAGTGAAATCTGCGTGCTGCTATTTCCATGCTGACATGAAAGAAACAACACAAAAATTAGCAAAATGACGCACAGGCCAGCCAGCCAGCCAGCCAACCTCTCCACAGACACGTTTAACGAGGAGGATGGACAATGGCATTAAGACCGGGAAGTTTGACCCCACATCAGTCCACTAGGGCTCTCTCTGTTTTGTGCGTGTATGTGTGTGCCGTACAGCAACCCCACCTGTGAACCTGTGGGTTGTTCACGGGTACCAACGTCCTAAATAATTTTTTGGACGTTTTCTTCACTTTATTATTATTTATTTCGTGCACAAAAACGACAATGAAAAAGGGTATACCATAATATAATTCCTTTTAGTGTGATATTTATATGTATATATGTGTGTATGTATATGTATATGTATGAATATTAAATAAGAGCTCTGCATGGGAGAGTAGCGTCTTGTTTGGTGCTTTGTCGTGCATATATATATATATATATATATATATATTTACTACCTTTCCTTTTCTCTCCTTATGACTCTCATCGGGAGTTGGGTATGTGGGCTTCACATGCCCCACTTGTGTTTTGTGTTTCACACTTTTACTCTTGCGGTAAATGGAAAAGAACGGTTTGAAACAAAAGAAGAAAGAGACTGTTTATAAAGTATATATATCATGGAGATTAGAGTAATTATGTGATCAATCTTTAGGAATAAATAGGCTAAAATGGTCCATTAAAAGAGTAGAATCTTCATCTCCATAGGATTAAACTAAAGTTAGGGTTGTTTTTGTGTGGTGGAAACTAGCTAAGCTGGTTAAAGAGAAGTAATTCAGCTTTTCTATCTCTTAATGTACTGTTTTTTTTTTTTTTTTTTTTTTTTTTTTTTTTTTTTTTTTTTTTTTTTTTGTGTTCCTTTTGTGTTGAAATATAAGTTTACTTGTTGAAGTACTGAATATTAATTAACTTAAAGAAAATGGAAAAAATTCTTACTAACCAACTTGTGGCCGCATCAAAAGTTTAGAAAAGTAACATAAATTTCGCATGAAATTATTGTACGTATATTCTACTCCCACGTAATATATACAATTTTCCCTTTTCTCACTTGGTTAATTCGCTAACCATAAAAATAAGAACAACCCACATGGTTGTCTACTTCAACTTGTCGGTAACGACTTCATTCCTGCACTGGTTGATTTGGGACCCTTTTTTGATCCCTCTTAAATGATATTCTTTTGTGTTTGTTTGACCAATTAATCTAACAAAAGTCTAATTATCTATAAATGGCAGCCTCCCACTCCTATAACGGTTATATTAAAAGTTCGAATGCATTGCGAAGCATGCGCTCAAGTTTTGCAGAAGCGAATCAGAAAGATCAAAGGTATATATTGCAAAATTATTTTTTCATGCGAAATTTTATTCCCAAGTATATATTAATATCAGCATTAATTATTTATCATGTTATCGATAATATTGGTAGAAATTGTTTGACGTGGTTGTGAAAATAACAATTAAGGACCTCCATGTACTCCAAACTATCAAACAAGTAATTTGATAATATATATATATATATATATATGTGTATATATATAGGGCGTCCCCATGTAGTGACTAGAGAGGGGTGAAATATATTTCGAGGTATGTTAAATATTTGGAAGCAGAAAAAGCGGAGTAAAATGGAAGGGAAAATGAGAAAGTAACTTTCACCAGGTCAGTGGTAGGTAGGAGGGGAGAACAGAATTATGGCAGGGAAGGGATATTCATTTCGTGTTTTTTTTTTTTTTTTTCGTACGAAATCTCTCTTCCTAAGTTGATCACTTAAAACAAAAATAAAGTTATAAGGGTAATGATAAAATTTAATCTTCATGCACGTGCTAGTTATTAATTACTAATGCCATCATAATTAGTTACACATCAACCAAAACATGCATCATTATCTCTCTCTCTCTCTCTCTCTCTCTCTCTCTCATTTCTGCAGTGTGCGTGCATGGTTAAAGATAAACTTGCTTTTCTATGAATAAGTGGAGAGAATTTTTCGGAAATTTTCTGAATATTGTATGAAAATCAAATCAACCAGCCTAGTGGTGCAAGTTGGATATCAATTCTAAAGGTCTTTTAATATTGGACGATCAATAGGCATTGGAATCTTTTCGTTATTGTCTTCTACCCAAATATCCACGTCAAAAATGCTTATATGCATGATTAGGGGAATGTGTTTAACTAGTCTTTCGTCAAGACCCAATGAAATGGTCTTGATAGGTCACTAGTGACATGACTGATCAACTTAACAGGCCCAATAAAAGATTTCAAGAAATGGGCCACCAAGAATAACATGAATGAAAATTTAGACATGTAACATACTCTCCCCTTTTTCTTTTTTTTTTTTTGCTAGTAAACATACTCTTACTAGTTATTTGCATATACTCTTACTAGTTATGTGTTGAAATATAACAAACAATGTAGAGTATATTACAAAATAACAAATTTTGAAAGTATTAATTACTATGATAATTTCTATGTAATTATGCTATATATTTAAAATATTCTAAAAACACATTTTTAATGTTTCGATATTCTTGGAAATGTGTCACGTGAAGACTTGATCCAATTATGTACACAGATTAAACAATTTGTTCAAGACATTAATAGAATGAGCATGTCACTGCAGGTGTGGACTCAGTGGAAACAGACCTGGGAAACGATCAAGTGATAGTAAAGGGCATTGTTGATCCCGCCAAGCTAGTCGACGACGTGTACAAGAAAACCAAAAAGCAGGCTTCAGTAGTGCCGGAAGAGAAGAAGGTAGAAGAGAAGAAGGAAGAGGAGAAGAAGGAAGAGAAAGAAGGCGAAAAGAAGGAAGGCGAAGAAGGCAAAGGAGAGGAAGATAAGAAGAGCGAGGTAAAGAAGAGCGAGTACTGGCCGTCCAAGTACTACTTGGAGTTGGAGTATGCTTATCCTCCTACTCAGATTTTCAGCGATGAGAACCCCAACGCTTGCTCTGTCATGTGAGTGTGACCGATTGATATAATGTTGTGCGTACCTTTGTTTGGTAAAATATTTAGCTGAGGCCTTCAATTATGCAATTTTCTATGTACTTAAATGTAGTAATAAGATGACCATACTGAAGGAAAGAACGAGAAGCTAGCAAGCTAGGGTTTGTGCCATCTGGGCATCCCTGTAATTTGTTTGTCTAATTGTACTCTGAATATTTTTGAATTCGAAAGTATGTGTGTGTACATTGAACAAATTTGCCGTTTCTCTGTAGTTTCGGTAATAAGTCACGTCCTAATTGGCGCCAATTTTTGAAACGATAATCTATAACAAAAGTTGTACTCATTACGTGATCTTCCAGGTTTTTCCGTTTTTAGCATTGGACCAAAAAAAAAAAAAATGGTCATCTTGATAACATGAGGCCCAGTCTCTTAAAAGACGTTTGGTTCATAGATTAGAATCACGATATTAGAACTATTTTTTATTTACGTATTTTTTGTGAGAAAAAATACTGTAACAAACCACGAACCATGATTCAAATCGGGGTACGAATCCCCCAACTAAACAACTCCTTAACCTATTTTTCTGTTCTTTTCTTCTTTTACCAAACGCAAAGATTGGCGTGCATGAGCACAAAACATTGTTCGGTTTTCTATGAAATGAAATTAATGCCACACCAATCATCATTCACACAAGAAAACTTCAGCCTGCAACATATATTTTTTTTTACTGCGTAGAGCTTTTAATGTTATAAAAAAGTTTATATTATACTATTAACATATATTTCATATTATAATATTGTTAATATATAGTTTCCTGATCGGTATGTTCGATTCGATTACAGCATTTTGGAATTCCAGAAATCATTGACAACAATTTTCAGTAAGTGTAATATAATAAAAGATAAGTAGTATAAAAACAAAATAAAGAGGTTTAGAGTTCAACCATGAAGGAAACCAAACAAAATATGAAAATTAGCAACAACCCTTTAGAAAAGTCAGAGGAAAAAAAAAAACCACATACACACACACACACCATTATCATCATACAACTTGAAACCTTTTTCATTTCTAACTCGAAAAGCCTATGCATTTTTCTTTTCCAAGTTAATCTTTATGTCACGTTCTAGAGGTAATAGTGAAAGACAAAGCATCTGAGCATATATAGATAAACGACATATTCCATATGTGGGCACAAGTAAGAGCGTCTGTGACCACCAATGGTGCAAGACCTGCATATCCACTCGAACATAGATTGACTTTTAAACCGCCAAAGGTTCAAACTTGTGGAGAAAAAAAAAAATATTTCTTTCATTTCGAATGTACAGTTTTTTTTTTTTTTGGGTAGAAAATACTGTATAATTGGACTAGGACGGTACTCACCGTGCCACTTGGAAAAAGTACAGGAAGCCACTTGCACCCTCCAATGATGTTTTTTACTCAGATAAATTTTTTTGACGTATATAGACAAGCAAATAATTAGAGAAAGTGTTGGATTTATGTAGAGCATAGTTGCGCTGCAATGATTTCGGGTATTTTAGTGGACATTTGTGTCATAAATTTAAAGTTATGATTCAAAATAATTATCATTTTATGTGTGTTTTTTTAAGAAAAAAATACTGTAAAAAATCATGAATTATGATTCAGAATCAATGATGAATACATGAAACAAACATCCCTACGCGGCCTTGTTCATTTCACCGATTCGAATTTTCAGTTTTAAGTTTCTACAATTAAAATTTTTTAAAAAATATCACATCTAACTTTATCTACTACAGTTTAAAGTTTTTAAAAAATGTCACATTTAAATTTGAATTAAAAACTCAAATCTACAAAGCGAACTAGACCTATCTATATGTTCTAAACTTTGAAGCAACCTATTGATGGAGGCATTTTGAGAAGTACTTGTATCTTGTACTGTTGTATATATACAAGATATATATGAGCCACCAATATTAGTCACATGAGTTTACAACAGTATCAAAATTAGGCCAGCTTTTGAAACACTTGAATCCTATATACTGTCACTGTGGTTCCATTTTAATTATGTGCCAATATACATCATTCACAGGTGCGTTAGGTACAGATATGTGTGTATACATACGCAGGGTACACATTGTATATGCCTATGAAGCATACATATATTTATACATAATGGAAATTTTCTGGTTGAAATTTGTCTCCGCTTATATATATATATATATATATATGTATGTATGTATGTATGTATGTATATGTTTGGACCACAAGACCACTGGCTTGGTGGAATAATATTACAAGATAAAGCTGATGGAAAAAACTGAGCTTTGGAGCTTTAAGGTAAGACACACGAAAAGTACTGAAGCAGACTGGTTTGGCCATTCTCATTGCACGCCTAGTTGGGGGAGGTACCACAGCTATGTTTATCACTGGAAAAGGGATAAAAATGAGAGAATATATATATATATATATATATATATATATAAATACATGGCAAAGTAAATATAATAGCTTTAGAACTAAGTGGGCTGCCATTGAGTGTGGGGACCTGTTTGCATATTCCAAACGTCTGAAGACAAATATATATTGGGGTGAGAATCTGAAAATGAAGAGCCTGTCATCTTTTTGGTGCTTTGAAAGTTTGAATTGAACTCGTAATTTATGGCTATAAAAAGTTGAAAGCGGTTTCTGATCAATCGGAAGTTTCCTATACGTGTTTTGGTGAAATGTGTGAACTGTACTATAGTATTGAAAAAAAAAAAAAAAAAAAAAAAAAAAAAAAAAAAAAAAAAACTGAAAATGATGGAAGATATATACACGTACGCTTGATTTCAGAAAGAGACCTGCTGCCTTATGCTGGACGGCCTTCACATAATATATAAGATCGTCATGTCTGTTCCAATTAGTAGTATATACATGATATGGTTTCTGAAAAATATATATTGACTAAGGTGCACGCCGAGTTTGAAACCTATCTAGCTAGGCCCAAAAGGTCCAGCTCTAGAGTTTGTGAAATATAACGAAGAAAATAACGTAGTGCCCGTTCATTTCACCGATTCGAATTTAAAATTTGAGTTTTGCTACAGTAAAAAACTCTCAGAAATAGTCATATCTAACTTTTTTAATACAGTAAAAAGCTCTCATATAAAGTCACATTTCAACTCGAATTAAAAACTCGAATCAGCGAACTAAACGAGCTCACGATTGTAAAGAGTTTATGGGCAACTTTCCCTAAAAAAAAAAAAAAAGTTTATACGCAATGATAACAACGTGAAATTAAGATTAATATTGGAATTAATGTATAGTGAAGAGATTAATCGTTTAGGCCGTGTTTGTTTCGTGAATTCGAGTTGAGATGTGACATTTTAAGAGCTTTTAACTGTAGAAATCTAGAACTGAAAACTCGAATCCGTGAAATGAACAAAACCTTAGACATTGCTTAGCACATTGTGGACTATTTGCCAAGAATTGACAACAGAATCAAATTCATTTGGTCAATTATGTAAGACCCGGTTCATCACATCTACGTATTATCCTAGGACCGTCTCCTAATCCTAGCAAAATATATACGACTACTCTTAAATTTGATTTGGCTTCCTCCAAAAATTAATGCTTGTAGTTTACGTACATTATTTCTCCAATATAATATATGAATTAGTATCACTTAACTCCCTCTAGAATTTTCATTTGAAAAGAAAAAAGTACCAATGGAGAAGCTTTCATGAGAATTTTTGAGATTTTATCCCCTAAATAAAATAGAAGAATTTTGAACCTGACCTCAAAACTTAGGTATATGAATCATTCATTTTTTTATTTGTTAATATTTGAATTTCATATTTGTTAAATATTGATAAGTATATGCTTTTATGGTAACATTACCGTGAAATTAATTATGTTTTCAGTCTTTGAATGGGCATATTTCGTTTATTTTCAATGAATAGTCTAGTACACTAAGAGGGTTATATATGTGAGATTATTCAAAATTCAAAATTCGATAAGCAAACGGAGAATGAGTGTAAATTTCAAGAGAATAAATGGAAATTGTTGGTCTCCGGATCGAATCCGGATGCGGAAGCGTGGTGGTGCAGGGAAGAGGCGGATCGTGTATAACAAAAATTTTCATAAAACTTTTGAGATACTCTATAGATTATATTAATTTATGCACGAATAAATTAATCTCATTAACTTATATATATCAAGAACTCAATCAAGAAAAATACCTAGAAGCCGACTCGGATGATAACTTGAGTTCTTTGTCCACGAATAGTCCTTGCTCCAATCTTTGTGTTTAGAAAACCAATGTTTTCCACATCAATTCCTAGAATCCACGAAGACGTGTGTGTGGACACACATGAGACAAAACGGGTTACAATAAACACTCGAATTTCCACAAACACCATCACATGCACGATGTGGAATTTTTGGAGAAAATTTTTTTCCTTCCTTTCTCTCTTGAGAATTTCGGCCAGCCTTAACTCTTAGGG
>NW_010357131.1:204095-224294 GCF_000414095.1 Morus notabilis
TTCATGAATCGGAGCTCCTACTGGTCCAAGTACCGAATCAACCCTCAAGAGAATTATTTATTTACTTCTTTCTTAAGAAGGAATGGATTCCATCTCGTGTAATAACATTCCCAGCTACCTACTTCATCATGTCTCCAAAATACAAGGAATAGGATTCAGGATCTCAAAATCCGTCCATAAATAGGAGTCTGTTAGAACTCAGGATTAAGATCATCCTATATATGACCATCGGTAGACTCAATTAGAATTTCTATACTTAACGGAATTATTAGAAATTCATATTGTGTCTGTATCCTTGTTCCACATAATCTCATTATGCGAAAAACACTCATTCAATATCTCACCATATTAACAGTGCGGATAACACCGTTCCATTCTTAATGGGAATGACATGTATTAATAATGTTTTAATTAAAGATTCCGAACTTTAATTAAATTCATTATGAACATTGCTTTTTGATTATTATCCTTAAACATTATCCTCTCGTATATAACACTTATATACAATGTTTAAGGTTACATAAATAATCATGAAATTTTCATTGATATTCATAAAATATTCATAAATATATGCACATAAAATAATGAATAAACTATTTTATTAAATAAATAATAAATATCCTATTACATCTCATGCTTCTAGGACACCATTCCCAACAGAAATAACCCTAATACTATTGCATGGTAACTCTTCTTCTTTATTAATTAGCTTCATATAAATAGGCCCGTTCACTTCGCTGATTTGAGTTTAGAATTCGAGTTTTTCTACAGTAAAAAACTCTCACAAACAATCACATCTAACTTTTTTGCTACAATAAAAAGCTCTCACATAAAATCACATCTCAACTCGAATTCTAAACTCGAATTAGCGAAGTGAACGAGGCCGCCTTTGTGAATGTGTGGAGGAATTAACTAATGGGCGTACAAGTATAGTCTTTTTATTTTTATTATTATTACTTTTTGTTGCTTTATTATTATTATTATTTTTTTTTTTGCTGAGACAACATGTACAATATATTAATCGTTATGGAGACTAGTTTGGTAAGTTTGAAATTCGAATGCGACCCGTGGGACAGTGAGACCCACCATTTTTTTGTGCGGTAGATGAAAGGTCTTGTACATAAAGAAGTGAAAAAATTCTTCGTCCCAATCCAAATGTGGCTCATTAGTTCCATACTATCTTGTCAGTGTGAAAGCAGAAAGTTGGATAGAAATATGTTTGTTTCAATTTTCTAGTTTGAAGTTTAGACGCATGAGAAAAAAAAAAAAAAAAAAAAAAAAAAAAAAAAAAAAAAAAACATGATAATAATATCTTTTCGTGTGACAAAGTTGTTTTCTGGTTATTATTAACGCAAATGATGTTCCATATTTTGTCTCCAGTACTCTTTAGCCTCATTTTCTACTTTTAATTCACACTGTATTTTGCTTGCTTTCTTTCTTGGCAAGTTACGTACTAACTCTTACTTTTCATCAAATTAGGTTCTGATGATCAGTACTTCAACATATATGTTTTTTTTTTACTAAGCAAAAAACATAAATAGTCCAAAAATCCTTTGTAATTAAATTTGTTCTAGGAAGAAAAACGATCAGCTTATAAAAGTTTTTATTTTTTTTGGTTTTTTGTTCTTTTTTCCCATGTCATCTATAAGTGGAGTGTACGTGATTAATTATACGGACAACATTGTTGAAGCAGCACTCATATATATATATAGTTATGATCCTGCGATAATAAGTCCAATTTACATTGGATTGGAACAGATCATTGACATCTTTTTTTTTTTTTTTTTTTTTTTGCAGCTGTGAATCGAATCATCGTCATCGAGCTCGTATAAGACCACAGGCAACTTTTACATACATAAAAAATGCGTAGTTAAAGAGTTCCTTTTGAGAATTATGTGACTAAATATTAAAGTGCTTGCGATCGAAGACTATATCCACAGAGTGATATATAGAATTTCTGTTTTTTTTTTTTTTCTTTTTTTTCCCTTTTCAAAAAGATCATATAGAGCTAGGGTGTGTATATGACTTATATCATGATCATATGCCATGCAGCGCCCTTTAAAGGAATTTCAAGGAAAAACTTATCAATTAAAAATGTAAAATTTCTAATTCTAGAAAAGAAGTGAAAAAACCTTTTTTCTCTAATTTTCATGAATACACTTATGAATAATATAAAAGTGGTTATTTAGCAGATGGTGCCCAGAAATATTTTTTTAATCTTAATTTATTGCGTCATTTTTTGTGAAAGCATAAGATCTTATTTCATTTAAATCACACTTTGTTCTTTGCCCTTTTTTTTTTTTTTTTTGTAGACACGTTACTTTTTGTTTTATTTCACACGATGTGATCTTATCCATTGTAATTTTCGCCTTTTTTTTCTTAGATGGTGTTTGAACAAGTACTTATGAATTTATAATATCCTTCTGATATGTGTGTCCGCGCCAAAGTGGATGTGCAATCTCTTCTTGTATATCATGTTTTAAATGCTAAACACATGATATGCAACGAAATTTACTGTTTATCACCTAAAAACAGTACCTAATAGAGTATTATTGGCCTTTTAAATTTTTTTTCTTTTGTATCAAGGTTTTCTTTTTCTTCTTTTAGAGGTAAACAAAAGATGTTTGGAGTCCCCGCTTTTCGCGTCTCAGATTTAGCAGTTACTTGATAATCTATTGGATTACAGATTGCAGAAAACGAATGTGATCTGTGTTTCGTCAATTAAAATTTAAAAAATCTAAAATCACATCAATTCAAATCACATTTACTAAGTCAGTAAGAGAATAATTTCAACCTCACTATAAATAAAAACTCTTTAGGTCGCCATTCGCCGCTATATTACTATCGTATCGGTGGTGTTAAAAACTGGGGGCCACCATTCCACAATGTGGCACTGGAAAAAAGATGTCTATGCACACTTCTAGGGTTCAGGATCTACAGGGTCCCACTTCACAGATGGATTGGAAATTTAGGAATAATGCATGACATGAGGATGAGGGAGTTAAAAGTGAGTGTACTTGTTGTGTGGGATCGTGTTAGTGTGGTCAACGCTAGTAGATGAGGATTCGGAGTTAAAGGTAAGACTGAGGTCCCGTTTATTTTACTGATTTAAATTTAAAATTTAAATTTTATTATAATAAAAAATTATTATATAAAATTAAATTTCAACTCAAATTAAAAATTTAAATAACCGTCCAATCGAGTTGAGTCGTGGAACCCCCCACCATTGCAAAACCACCGGCGTAAGACTTTCCGCCTGCTGGCTGGCCCACCACTTAAGGCACTTTTTGTTTTAGTATGGACCCCACGCCTGTAAAAGGAGAAGGAAAAAATAAATAAATAACGTCACTTTCTTGTTTCTTCAATGGATCACATTCGATTGGAACAACTGTGCAAACAAAGAAATTCCTTTTTCTCCATATCGCTTAAATAAGTAGAATGACTATTTCTACATGGTGGCTTGAGTATAATTTTATGTTGTACCCGCATGAGATATGTTTCTATATAATATTTGTTTATTTAGTTTTTTTTTTTTTTCATTCTGATAGCTATTTATAGTAAAATAAACTTATTGTGCGTTTAGAGTAAGAATCCGTATCATGATTCGTAACTCGTTACAGTATTTTTTCTCACAAAAAATACACGTATATTAAGAATGATTTCGAATCATAATTTTAAATCCATAAACCAAACGTTCACTTAATATTTTGTCATAACTAACATGATTCAATGGTATAAATATTTGGCTATTCGAGTCCATGACTTAGAGATGGTGGGGATCATATGATTGCCAATTATTTCTATTGGCGAATCAATAAAATGGGGAAGTCAATTCAGTAAAAAAAAAAAAAAAAAAAAAAGTGAAAAGGAAAAGCTAAAATAATTGACCTCGTTTGGTTCACGAGTAAAAATCAGTATGGTTTGATCTTTTTTAGTTTGAAGTATGTAGGTTTGAAAAGTGTGATTTAAACATTTGAGTTCAAACCTTAAAAACTTAGAGAGGGAGTGGGAATTGAGTCTAGAAATTCCTAAGTTTTTTGTATAGTTTAAATGTCAACCATATGATTTTATATCAATTTGTCCCTTAATTTTGTTTTTTTTTTTTTGTTTTTTAAATGAGAGGCAAGTTAACATAAAATTAATAGTTTGATTTTAGACGGATGAGGAGTATTCTGAACAATTTCACATAATACACGAAAAGAAATGAACGTGTTTCAAAGTTTGAAGCACATGTTAAACTAGGATACATTAATTTAGATATGGACTTGGGTAGTTTTGATCCGCAACGGGGAGGTAATTTGGACAATCCAATAAGACAGTTCCTACCAGCTTAAGGCACCAGACCCTCTCAAACCTCTGTCGGGAGCATAATGGAGAAGTGGTTGGGTGTGATTAATTGAAACGTATTAGGTGACCAGTACAATTAATAAAGGTTTCGTTCATTTCGCAGGTTCAAATTTTTAATTCAAACTGAGATATGACATTTTTTAATAATTTTTTACTGTAACATAAAATATTAAATGAGACATTTTTTAAAAATTTTTAATTAAAAAAATTTAGAATTAAAAACTCGAATTAATGAAACGAATGAGTCTAAAATTATTTTTACTATATTATTAGGGTCAATAATGTATAGAGGAATATGTTCTAATCGAGTTCAAAATCTTTTTTTTTTTTTTAAGAAAAAAAAAAAAAAAAAGAAGGGATTTTTGTTCACATCCTTCCTTACCTTTGTGGTCGACCAATTGCTAAAAAAGGCGCCAATGATCAAACGAGCTGTACTTTGAATTTTATGGTTGGTTATTATTGCTTAATTATTATCTTCCGATATGTATTATTCTTTCAAGAAAACGCCCTTAAAACGAAGCCTCACCACGTGGATCCCACTTCCTTTGGCCTTTTTACAGATGTTGAGACCATCACATCACGTGCCACACACAATTTCATGATCCTCCGTGGCAAGTGCTGAATTAGGGTCGAGAGCGCAACGCTGCCGTTTTTGAGGTTGAGTTCATGCAAAAAGGCCTGTAGGGCCCATTTAGTCTGGCGTGGACATTTAAAGTGGGTCCCACACTGACAAAACCACGTGGGAAGCCAGAGTGGATGTTGTTCACAACGAGGCGATTGTGTGTCAGACGCAACAGGGCACGTGAACCTCACACGCGTCCTAAAGCAGCAGCCATTAGACCAATTTCCTGTTAACCATAAATGATTCGATTAATGATATTCAAAAATGTATATATGTATGATGCGATTACCTATTCAAACACCTGGAACATTTTCATTTTTGCCCTTTAAAAGGATGACGATGTCTATTTACTAATTGCCACTCAATTATCTCGAATTATTGCTATTTGCTACAGTAAAATTAAACTATAAAACGTGTTTGAAACTGTTTTCACGTTTTATGAGATTTAAAAAAATAAAAATAAAAATGAAATGACGTTTGTTTAATTAATATTTTAAAAATAAAAATAAAAATAGTGAGTATAATTTTTATGAAAAAATTAAAAAATAGTTAAAGTTATTTTTACTTATTTATTTTTATTTTTTAGTACTTATCAATAATATTATAATATATTAATTAATAAACACGATTTTATTTTTTTATTATACTCAAAATAATATCTTAAAAAATTAATAAAAAATAATTTCATAATCGATATCAGAATGATTCTCAAAACAATCTTATTTTTATTTTTTATTAAAAATAAAATTATTTTAAAATCAATTCTAATTGCACCCATATATATATATTGATAATTTCACGGTTTTCATAATGATGAGAAACTTACCTCATATATAAGTGATATTATGCACTCGCTCCGGTAAACTGAAATCTGAGAGAGGGAAGATTAATTCTTAGTAATGTACTATAATATTTTCTATCTTTTCAATTTAATCTAAATTTTTTATTACATCATGTCGACTTAGTATAATGCATCACTGCATAGTATGATGTATTATTGTCCATGTTTAGTAGTACCTTTGAAGTTGAAATGTCTATTGAGGATAGGGTATATAACTACACACACACACACACACACACATATATATATATATATATATAACTATAGAAAATTAGGTGATTCATTATTTAAGAGGTCAAAATCAGAAGTTGATAGAGTGAATGTGTACTTCCGTATAAACTTAAAACTTAGTTGTTTAATAGAAGAGAAAGAGAAAAGATAGAGGAGTGAGAGGGTCAATGAAAGGATGTTTAGAATCTATAGTGTTTGATAGATGAAAAATGGTGAGGAAATGGATTGAGGAAAAGACTTCGAATCCTACAAACCCAATATGGAGAGATTAGGGAAGAGATTGATCCACACCAAATAATATATATATATATATATATAGATATATAAAAATTATTTCTTTTATTTCTATTTGTCTCACGTAAAATATATACTTTTCTTTTCTATTTTTTTTCTCACTTACTAAACAAACACTAAGAGCATGTTTGTTTGATTGTATTAAAGTACCGTATTAAATAATAATACATATACAATATTTAATGTGATCATTACATGTATAAACCAATACGAATGGTAAATCAATATGATTTATATCATATTATTATAGTATACGGCTCATTTTTGTGTACTGTATTGCATTATGTTAAAGCGGATCCATAATCTAGGTCGGTATTAAGCACGACTGGTAGTTGGGGTTTGGGACGACATAGGGTCTTGTTGGAACATGTTTACAATTTGAGGGTGCAAATTTATGCTCTCTAAAAATTGCATGTTGACCCATTAATTTTTTGCAATTATATTTTGACCCTAAATTTTCTTAAAAAATTATATTTTAGCCACGAAATTTTTGCAAAATTAAAATTTGACATTAAAATTTTTGAAAATTTGTGAAATTTTATTTTGGACCCTAAATTTTTTTGAAACATTACATTTTGACCTTAAAATTTTAAAAGTTTACATTTTAACTCTTATACAATATGATATGACATTAAACACCTATTATATTATGACAATGCAACAAAATATAATACAAGTCACTAAATATAGCCTAAATTTAATGTTCCATAGTTTTTCATGCAAGATGTAAACATAACAATGCAAGTACGAGTAATGCTCGCATGTGGGTATTCGAGTCCAGTGGAAGCTTAAGCTAGTCACTTCAGTTCAGAATGTCAGATGTTTTTGTCTTCAAGATTTTATTTTATTTTTATTTTTTTGTTAATAAGTCGTCAAGATTTGCTTTGCAATATATATTCACGTCCTTGATCCAAAGACACAAAAGAGGAATAAAATAAAACAATAAAAGGCGTCCAAGTACTTCATCCAAACTTAGCATGCTGAAGAAGACAAGACAAGTTCTATTGAAGGATAAAATTGGGAAGATCATCAACAACATGGCGAAGTAACTCCGGTTTCATTCTCACCTCAAATCATAATTTAAATATACACAATTAAAGACTTGTTTAGTTCGTTAATTCAAGTTTTTAATTTGAGTTGAGACGTAACTTTATGTGAGAGTTTTTTACTATAACAAAAAAAATTAAATGTGACTGTTTCTGATAGCTTCTTACTATAATAAAACTCAAATTTTAAACTCAAATCAGTAAAATAAACGAATTTAAATTTAAATTTAAATTATAACTTTAACTCAAATTATAATTTAAATTTAATTTAAAATTTACACTCAAATTATTATAACTCAAAAATGTAACTCAAGTGTAAAGTAACTCCGGTTCCATTTTCCGAACAAAAGACAAAAAAAGTACTCAGCATGAAAAAGAGGAAATTGATGTTCTTTTGGAAGAACGTTGCATGTCTTGTCACGCAAATGCAAATTGACATATTTGTGTTAACCGAACTGTTAATTATCAATATATTTAATTTTATCTTTCTTGCCCCTCGAAATTGTTAAAATATTGTACTTATAAAGATATATATACGGGCATGTTCTTTTGTCTAAAAAATTTAAAAAAGACAACTTAAATTTTAATTTTATTTAAGTTCACGTTCTTTTAAGTTTCAACTTTATTCAATTTTACTCAACTTTATTCAAGTTCTAACTTAGTTTAATAGTGCTCTAAATTTTAAAAAATTTGCGTTTAATTATATTGAAAAAAGAAGTAATTGTTATAAAAAATAATTGAGTATTTAGTAAATTATAATTATAGTAATTGTGCTAGTTTTAAAATTAATATAATCATATTTAATAATTTATGAGATTAATATATAATATATTATATAATTATGATATAAAATATAATAATATTATTATAATATATTATATATTATATTGTATTGATATAATTGTATTTATTATATCAATAATATTATAATAATATTATTATAATATATTATATATTATATTGTATTGATATAATTGTATTTATTATATCAATAATATTATAATAATATTATTATAATATATTATATATTATATTGTATTGATATAATTGTATTTATTATATCAATAATATTATAATAATATTATTATAATATATTATATATTATATTGTATTGATATAATTGTATTTATTATATCAATAATATTATAATAATATTATTATAATATATTATATATTATATTGTATTGATATAATTGTATTTATTATATCAATAATATTATAATAATATTATTATAATATCATATTACATGATAAAATAATAATATTAGAGTTATTAATATAATTATGATATTATTTGTTACAATATTACTATTATATTATATTACTAGTCTGAATTTTGGATAAGGAATATTGTAAATTTTAAATTTTATTAGGGGTAGTTTCATTAATTGTACTATGCTAATTCCCGCACAATTAAAAAGCTAAAGTTGTGTTTAGACTGCTTCTGATTTTGGCTGTATATTCTTGAAAAATTCTTCAAAAAACGCGTTTGAGAATATTTACTAAACACTAAAATCAGTTTTTGCTACAAACAGAATGTGATTTTAGGAGGAAAAAGTAATACCAAACTAAGCCATAACCGATACTGATTGGTGAGTTGGTAAATAGAATCTTCCATTTTCAAAAAAAATAAAAATAAAAAATAAGAGATTCTTCCTAACTCCTAAGAAGATCGGCTCCACTTAAGACGCGGTTGTCTTCTTTCTACACAAAACTTCTACAAACATGTTAGAGATAGATAAATTTCACAATCACTAGGAACCTTTAAAAAAAATAAAAATAAAACAAAGGGTCTTCCAAAATTCTATTTTCAGCTTCATTTTTTTTTTCTTTTTTCTCTTTCAATTTATCTATGAAGAAGTAATTAGTAACAACTCCTTATTAATCCACATTGTCAGATTTTTTTGTTTTTTTTTTTTTTTTCCTGAATGGCCATACCCGTGTTTTCAGTTGTGTATCACCCAGCAACACCCGACACCAAATAATCAAGAAAAGTGACTTAATTTACATTTATTCCATATATATTATGAACCTCCCCTACAAGAATCCAAAGTGCAAACCATTGTTTTGTTTTTTTTTTTGTTTTTTTTTTGACGCAAAACTACAAACAAATTGGGTGAGCTATAGCTTTTCTACTGCTTTAAATTATTGCTCTGTAACGTCCAAATTATATTTTATATGTATGATCATATGTATCTCAAAACGAAATAGTAATATTAATATGATACGAGACAAGCAGATCTGTCTCTTGGAGATAGCGAAAATATCAAGTACCCAATAAACAACGTGGTTATTTGATCCACCAACATACATACAGACTTTAAAAATATGTTAATGTATTTTTCTAACAATGCGAAAACTTTTTTTTTTTTTTTTTTTTTTGCATTGCATAAAAGAAATTATGCGCCGTGTTCGATTTTAAGGACAATAACTATGTTGAATATCAATAAAAATAAATATTTCCAAAAACCAAAATAATTAAGTTGAATGTTCTCAAATGTAAGAAAAATTGAATATAAAAGTTGCTGCCATTGGATCCTCTTATTTTGTGAATAATTAAAATTTAAATTTTTTATGAGAAAAAAACATTATAACAGAATTAAAATTTTAAATTTAAATGTATTTGTCAAATAGGCTTTATGTCTCTTCCCTCCCTGCGCAACTAACTCTTTTAGTATTCTTTTAAATTTTATTATTTTGCTCTATTTCTTGTTGTTTAGCCCACCTAAAATTTTCTATTTGTAAGTTTTATATTGATATTTTTAAAAAGTTTTTATTTATATCTTTTACGTTTGATACAAGATTTATGTTATTTTGTTCCTTTAAAATTTTTCTAATTCTATATTTTTATGTAAAATACTAATATATTTCATTTACACTACCAATTTTTACTTCTAATAATTCAAATTCTTTCAAAAAAAAATTTTCCAACTTCGCGTGGTTAATAAAAACATAGAGGATAATTTCAGCGTTTGTAAAAACACACGATGGATTCTTATATTTTGATTAAAATACATGGGTAGGTGTAAAATATCATTATAGTTTTGTCCTAACCCGGGACGTTTTAGTCATTCAACTTCCATAGTCCATTGTTAGCGTCAAAATCACCAGACACTAGTCAGTGTAAAGGTCAGCTATAGGTGGGACTTTTTGAGGACTCAGTTCAGATTCCATTTTCGTAATAACATCAACCAACAAAGGGCACATTCGTCATAAAGTTTTTTAGAAACTCTCCTCACTCCTCAGTCCTCACTCATATAAATATAATAGCAAACCAAATAATGTGTGTGTATATATACAAAATCCTTTCTTTGTGACACTTCCAATCAAACAAAAAAACTCACTCCACAAATCAGTCATTAGGCTCTGTTTGTTTCTGACAAACGGAGACCAATTTCAATGGCGTCGAAGACAAACGGCCAAGGCACGGAAACCGAGAAGCCAAACGTCGAGTCGTCCGAGGAAAGATGTTCGGTTGAGGAGGTAGCTCTGGTGGTGCCGGAGACGGACGACCCGTCGCTGCCGGTGCTGACTTTCCGGGCCTGGGTATTGGGCCTGGGCTCGTGCGTTCTGCTCATATTTCTCAACACCTTCTTCACGTACCGCACACAGCCGTTGACGATCTCCGCCATTCTCATGCAAATCTCGGTGCTCCCCATCGGGAAGTTCATGGCGGCCACGCTTCCGACGAAGGAGTACAGCCTTTTGGGCCGGAGGTTCAGCCTCAACCCAGGCCCATTCAACATGAAGGAACACGTCATCATCACCATATTTGCCAATTGTGGTGTGTCGTTTGGCGGCGGAGATGCGTACTCCATCGGCGCCATTACGGTTATGAAAGCGTATTACAAGCAGAGCGTAAACTTTCTCTGCGCTCTTCTCATCGTTTTGACTACTCAGGTTTTTTATTCTTTCTTCTCTCGATTTTTGACTTGTACTTTTTGTTGTCGTTGATTTTCTGCTGTTATTCTAATTGACTAATAAGAATGTTTTGAGTTAATAAAAAATTTGAATCGTCTAATATTTTATTTATAATTGTTTAATCTATTCGTTGGACATGGGGGTCCTTTCTCCTTCTGAGAACTGAAGACAAAGGCCACTTTTTATGTTTAAAAAAAAAATGGTATTTCATCTTTTCGTGTGTCTACGTTCGGAAAGTACAATAAACCCATTTAGTTTTGTAGGTTTTTTCTTTTTTTGTTAGATAGTTTCTTGGTTTATGTCTCTGCCTGGATTTTTTTTTTTTGTTTAATTGGCATCTGTGCGCCTAATCTGGGTTTTGTTTTGTTTTTTAAAAGTAGCCCACAGAATGCTTTCTTTTTTGTTCCTTCCATTTTTTGGAAAATGAAATAACCAAAATAATAATAGGAACTTTCTTTTCTCCCCTACGATATTGGCTTGTTACAAGTTAAATACAAGTTTGCTTTTTTTCCGGAATTTATATGACAGACAGATTTGGTGGATTAATATTTGAAAAATCATGGTGTACAGATATTGGGTTATGGATGGGCTGGAATGCTCAGGAGGTACCTGGTTGATCCTGTTGAAATGTGGTGGCCTGCAAACCTGGCACAGGTTTCTCTGTTTAGGTTTGACATTTTCCGCCTTTTCTCATTTTCTTCGTACTCTGGTTTGATTTCCAAAACAGAGTCTCGTACTTATTTATTTCACCATTCAATTTTAAAATTTAAATTTTATTACGGTAAGGTTTCATTAATTTCATCCATTCAAAATAATTACATTTAATTCTTTTATTATATTAAAAAATTCTCACATAAAGTCACATTTTAATTTAAATTAAAATATTAAATTAGTAAATTAAATGAGACTTAAAAAATTCTCATGTAAAATTAAATCTTAACTCGAATTAATGAATTAGATGAGCCATAATTTATTAGATATTTGGACAAAATACAGATAAGTAATATATTCTCGCACTACTATCAAACATGCAAATATGGTCTTTTTTTTTTTGGTCCACTGATAGTTCCTATCAAAGAAATAGGAGACACACGGCTCTACTTTTTTTGTTTTCCATTCTTCAATTTTATGGGCCGACCAAATGGAGGGTTGTAATTTATACGAATTCTTTTCCACTTTAGAAACTTTTGGTTTAAAGAAAAAATGAAAAAAAAAATGGAGAAGGTAAGTAGACAAAACTTTCGTTTTCTTCTTCATGCTTTCCTAGGAGTTTAATACGCTAGAAAAAGGAGAAAAAATCATTTACTACAAAGAGAATTTTGCGCTAGGATATGAAAAAAAATACCCCGTCAGTAAATCATAATTACGGTAATTGTGCCCAATCGACATGGTATTTTTTTTACCCTACTACAAAATTCTTGTAAAAATAAAATAAAAATATATATTTATTTCACAACTCAAGTCAAAATTCAAGTTTTATTGTTACAATATTTTTTCTTAAAAAATTTAAATTCAATTTTTTTACTATAGTATTTTTCTCTCACATACATTACTTAAGATTTTAACTTGAGTTGTAAAACAAACATACCCTATAGTATTAGCATAACTGAGATCTATAGGGCGCTTTTGCAAAGATCTCATATAATAAAGATTATTGAAGTGTGGTGCAAAGTATGCCCATTTCTTGTACCGAAAAGCCTAACACATCTTTAGATAAAAAGATCTCTAAATTCCCTATCAATGATGTCATAAACTAAGTGCATGTTCACTAGTTAAGAATTTGTTCCCTGCTTTGTCCATCCAGATTGGTGAAACAGATTCCCTAAAAGGAACGCAAAGGTCAAACACTGCAATTTTAGAATACAATCTCGAGTTGAAAATGACTAGCTTTTTTCATTAAAAGAAATTGGATTTGATGGAGAATTTGCATAAGAAGAAAGTAAGATATCCAGCAAAAAGATTTCATAAATCAGCACAAAGTGGATTGTTTTAGTTTACAATGTTACAGTCTTGTTTCACTGCTCAACCTTTTTGCTGGATTGATATATTATTGTTTGGACTATTTACTGGTTCTTTTTTCTTTTTTTTTTTGTAAAAATGTTGTGCACTGATTATTTCCCTATCAATGACTGTGTTAATGCAGAGCACTCCATGAAAAGGAGGACAAGAAAAAAGGCATGACAAGAATGAAATTTTTCCTCATTGCCATGGGAGCAAGCTTTGCATACTATGCACTCCCTGGTTATCTCTTCCCAATATTGACATTCTTCTCATGGGTTTGCTGGGCTTGGCCACACAGTGTAACTGCCCAGCAGATTGGCTCAGGTTATCATGGACTTGGGATTGGTGCCTTCACCTTAGATTGGGCTGGGATTTCAGCTTATCATGGAAGCCCACTTGTCACACCCTTCTCTTCAATTCTCAATGTTGGAGTTGGCTTTGTTATGTTCATCTACATTATTGTTCCTCTTTGTTACTGGAAGTTCAATACCTTTGATTCTAGGAACTTCCCTATATTCTCCAATCAGCTCTTTACTAAAACTGGCCATAAATACGATACGACCAAGATCTTGACACCGCAGTTCGATCTTAACGTCGATGCTTATAATAGTTACAGCAAGCTCTATCTTAGCCCGCTTTTCGCGCTATCCATTGGGTCAGGGTTCGCAAGGTTTACAGCAACTCTCACTCATGTGGCACTCTTTCATGGCAGGTAAGATTTTCTTCTACTAACCTTGGAACTTATTACTAGGGAATAGGTGCAAATTTTTCGACATTGAATGAAAATCTTTTTTTTTTTTTTTTTTGCTTTCCTAGTGACATTTTAAAGCAGAGTCGATCGGCGTTGAAGAACGCGAAGCTTGACATCCATGCAAAGCTAATGAAAAGTTATAAGCAAGTGCCTGAGTGGTGGTTCCTCATCTTGTTAATTGGAAGCATTGTCCTGTCATTAATGATGTCTTTTGTGTGGAAAGAAGATGTGCAGCTGCCTTGGTGGGGAATGTTATTTGCTTTTGCCTTGGCTTGGCTTGTCACTCTCCCAATTGGGGTCATTCAAGCAACCACCAATCAGGTCATAAAAGAGAAAACTTTCTCCTTTACTTATTCTCTTTTTCACCTTTATTCATGCAGACATAACAAAACCACTGTTGTGAGAATCAGGAACAAACGTTTGCAAATTTTTCTTTTCTTTTCTTTTCTTTCTTTTCTTTTATTTTTTTTTATTTTTTTATTTTTTTATTTTTTATTTTTTTATATAGCATCTTTGATTCTTGTGGTTTTATTACAGCAACCAGGATATGACATAATAGCACAGTTCATTATTGGGTATGTCCTACCAGGGAAACCCATTGCAAACTTGCTTTTCAAAATCTATGGACGAATCAGCACTATCCATGCTCTCTCTTTCTTGTCTGATCTCAAACTTGGCCATTACATGAAAATTCCGCCGCGGTGCATGTACACAGCACAGGTCTTTATACGTCGCAACTTTTATCATATTTTGATTCCTCAAAGTTCTTTTTTTTCTTTTAACTCGTTTTCTACGATTATCAGCTCGTGGGAACTATTGTTGCTGGCACAGTCAACCTTGCAGTGGCATGGTGGATGCTGGAAAGCATTGACGACATATGCGACGTCGAAGGTCTTCACCCCGACAGTCCATGGACTTGTCCCAAGTACCGAGTCACCTTCGACGCTTCTGTCATATGGGGCCTGATTGGACCAAAGCGGCTGTTTGGACCAGGAGGATTGTATCGAAACTTGGTGTGGCTATTCCTCATTGGAGCTGTCCTGCCGGTTCCTATCTGGTTGCTGAGCAAAATGTTCCCAGAAAAGAAATGGATTCCCTTGATAAACATACCAGTTATATCCTATGGCTTTGCAGGAATGTCTCCCGCAACTCCCACCAACATAGCGAGTTCAACATAGCGAGCTGGCTTATCACCGGAACCATCTTCAACTACTTTGTTTTCCGATACCACAAACGATGGTGGCAGAAATATAACTATGTTCTATCCGCAGCATTGGATGCTGGAACTGCATTCATGGCTGTCCTGCTGTTTTTCGCCTTGCAGAACGAGAACAAAAATCTGAAGTGGTGGGGCACTTCCCTTGATCACTGTCCCTTGGCAACATGCCCGACTGCACCGGGTATTAAGGTTGATGGATGTCCAGTTTTCTGAAGCTGAAAACAAGTAGGAAATGATGTGGCCATGACTAGGGAAGAAGAGAAGAAATAAAAAATGTGTTGAATTGGCAGTTGACTATAATTTTCTTGCTTCTTCTCTCTGAAAGAGAAGGAAAAAACAAAAAAAAAGGGTCTCCCCACTAATGCTTCAGGATAGAATTAGTTATTTAAGTGCAATCTGTGGCCGACTAATAATAATCTGTACCGACTACAATTTACAAAATGTGCATTGTAAAATGCAAAGGCAGTAAATAAATGAGCAACCTCTTTCATTTTTCTTGAATATAAATAAATATAATAATAATAATAATAAATATCACCTCTATCCTATACTGTATTACTCTGCGTTTGACTTTTGAAAGGAATGAGATCAAACTTGGACTTAGTGCAGCCATTCCTCATGACTAATTTTTTTTTTCCTCGATTTTCTGGAATCCTGGTCATGTCTAATATTGGGCGCCGTATGCTGCACATATTTTTTAGAACCTAGGGACCTATTATCTCACCTTGCGATCCAAATAAATTCCACTGCGCAACTTTCTGATCAGAGGAAAAATGGTAAAAAAGGAAAGAAAGATCAACACCAACAGACTTTCAGAGTTTTCTTACTTTTCGTCGGGACAATTGTTTATTGAATTTTGAATGTCAAATAATATACAAATTAACTTGATAGATACCCCTCCATCTTAATTAATATCTTTCCGACTAATATAATTCGTGTTTATTTTATTAGTTTAATTCAGTTCAACTCAGTTTAAACGGTTAGCACAATTTAAACTGGTGTTTAGTAAGCATATAGTTAATTATATTTCTCGTTTGAACTGAGTTGAACTGTTCAACTTAGAGTTTAACTCTCCTCTCAAATTCAACCGTTCAAACCAGTTTTGAACAATAAAAAGGTGCTCACTCTCTTTACTTTTCACACCTACCAAATATAAATTTAAATTTTATTTCCTATTTAAATTAAAACTTTAAGTACACATCCAAACTTCAATTCAAATTACAATTTAAACTACACAGTTTGAATTTTTCTGTTCAAATCAAAAAGTCTAAGGGGCTGTTCGGCAGCCCCTTTTTTGAGTTAAAAACTCAAAAAAAACAACTCGAGTTATAATTTTATTTAAGTTCATGTTCTTTTAAGTTTGAACTCGAATTTGAACTCGAGTTTGGGACTAAAACTCAAATTTAAGTTTCCCCTTCAACTCGAGTTCAGAAACTCAAACTCAAACTAATGAACAATATTTTTTTCTATTCTTAAAAATGCTATAACTTTTTCGTTTTAATTCTGATTGAGATGATTTTTTTTTCTATGTGTTGACAACGAAAAGACGAATAAAACTCCACCCATATACCCTATTAAAATTTTCCATCAGCATGGTGTTTTTATTAAAATACTATCTAAATACAAATTCAAGTTTTGACTCACTCAAACACAAACTCAAAAAGATTTTTATCTCAAACCATAACTCAAATGTACACAACCCAACACAAACTCAAGTTATAACTTTAACTCAAGTTATAACTCAAACTCAACTCAAAATCTACACTCAAATCACCTATCTCAAAAGGGGCAAAAAAACAGCCCCTAAATCAACAAAATTCAAACTAGTGAACCAAACGAGTTATTTAATTATAAAGGTTATTAATAAAGAATAAATAATAAAAATCCAAACACATATAATAAGTACTTGTCTCCTTTTTCTTAGAAATAAAAGTTATTATGCAACCAGATATCATTTGAAGTTCAAATTTGATAACAATTTGATTGCGTAGAGTTACTCTTTCTTGCTTCCCTTCCAAGTGTAAATATACGCCCCATTACATATTCCTTTACGGTAAGTTTTCTTTCCTTTCACAGCAAGTTCAGGGGAGTAAAAGCCGACTAATATACAGTCATCAAATATCCACGAAAAGGTAAAGAGATTGATGGATCAATGGTCAAGAAGCAATTGCATTATGTGAAATACTATTCTCGAAGTTTCATCTTATATTCTTTCCTGAGCTTACATAAGCCATTACAGTGCCATTGAAATCTTAAAATTATATTAGCTAGATAAATAAATCTAACCAATCCGCATAGACCTGGCCTACATTCCCCTCTGCAAGGACTTGTAGAGCACGACCGTCACATACTTGGCGAGAAACCTGTGTGTTGTGCCTAGCGCCACCACAGATGGGCCACTGCTCTTCCCTTTTTGCATATAAAGATGGTTGAGTACCACATGTTGAGGTCTTGATGAAGGCGGCGGAATCTCCAAGTAGGTTGCGGGCACATTGAGCAGCGTCATTTGAAGGTGGGGAGGAACCAATGGCGGCTCCTTTGCAAAATCTTCGGACCCAAGTTGTTGGTTGCTGTAGCTCGAATCCGGGGACTGGGGAGGTTCAAAACTAGATATGCTCTCAATGTCTTCTGGAACATAATCCTGCAACACAAGGTTCAATTATGTAACTAACAGTGCCAACTTTGCTTGGCAGCTGAGCAACAGTGCCAAGAATTATGTTTCTATTCCAGAACTATAAGCCAAGGGAATCAGCTCACATGTCCCTTTTTTCTTGTTCAACTTTTGTGTCAATTAATAATATCACACCACATCATTTACAATATTTTAACTTACATGACCTTTTAGATAATGTGACATGATATCTTAATTGACATGTAGCATTTTAGTTGAGTAGTATGATATTATTGGAGTGCTATGAATAAGGGGGCATGGGAATCGAATCCTAAGCCAAGGCAAGAGTGAGATTAAGCACAATAAATGCTATCTGGAATATTTTGAAAATACAAGGAAAATGAGTTTCCAATATATTTTAGACATGTATCAAGGACCGATAAATATTTGATTACGTCTTTTGAAAATTACTGCCTATAAAGCTGATCTCAACGGAAAATTTCATAGCATTGGTTCAGTAAGTTCAAGCAAGTGCTGCATACGAAGAGTCTAGAGCCTATCTGGTACTAAAAAAAAAAGAAGAAAAAAAGCAGAGAAGGATGGGTGTTACCTGCAAGTCTAAAATGTTATAGGAGTGTCCCGAGTCGTCTTGAGCGCAGGGCAAGTCCAGGGCACACCTCCACTGGCCATCAACAACAAACCTATACTGGTATACACCAGATGGAAGCACTTTCATAATGGTGAAGTCCTTCCCTGATCTCTGAAGGAGCACTCTGAGCAATAAGTAGCAGCAGGCAATTACACAGTAGTCAATCACAAATAAAACGTAGAAACTAAAAAAAAAAAAAAAAGAAACAAATAAATAATCTTTTTCTTAGCAAACCTCGTCTTCCAATTGTCCCATGATCCCTCAACAGCAACTTCCTTGCCACCATAAGGCCATGTAATCATTGTTGGAATTCCTTGTTCATAGGACATGTCCTCGAACCCTGAACTAGTTTGCATCCACGAGGAGCTCGCGATGTGACTCTCATCAGGCCTTTGTAATGGCACCACAGGGACCTAATAAAGCCATATAGGGGAAGGAATTGAGAACAAAACCATGAAAATCATGGATCTCCCAGCCAAAACAAAAGGATCAAGAATGCCAAAAAGCCAAAAATAAGAACAGGCACAAAAAAAAAAAAAAAAAGCAAGTGGCAGTTAATTGTTGTGCATTAACATCACAAATTGACCATGATACACACATGGCAAAAAACAACTGAGTTGAATTTACAACAGCGCAAGCAATCCTGAAATTTTCCGGGCGCTACATATACAGCGAAAACTTCAAAGCCGAAACACATGGCCATGATACACACATAGCAAAAAACAACTGAGTTGAATTTACAACAGCGCAAGCAATCCTGAAGTTTTCCGGGCGCTACATATACAGCGAAAACTTCAAAGTCAAAACACATGGCCTCCAAATTAGTTACCCGTTTTAAACAATTATGTATGGCAGCTCGTTAAAAAGTCCCAATAAATCCATCACAAAACTTCAGCCATAGCCATACAACAAATTAACTGAATTAACATATAAGCGCATTGCATAAAGTTTAAGCTTGCCCTTCTTCTAACTTCTAGTATACAGAAAAATCCTAAGGACTAAAAACCCACCCCAAATATTCATATTCTGGACTTAAATCAAACACCTACAGAGTACAAGGCAAAACCACCAGCCTAACAGAACTACCAAATGAAAAGGATATTCAAGAAAATATCTCAAAAAAGAGAAAACTTAAACTTCAATTTCTCCGCAAAATTCACAACCCGCAAAATCATAATAAGAACTACAAGATCTCAAACGCTCGCAACACCAAGGTAGCCAAATTTAGAAACCCAACAAAAAACAAAACTCTTACTAAACCAAAAAAAAAAAAAAAACTTATCGGGGATCAAATTTCCGTCACTGAATTGTTAACTGTTATCATTTCTCACCAAATAACACAAATTAAGAAAATTTAGTAAACTTCAAAGACCAAATCAAATCAAATCAGAAGAAGAAGAATAACTTACTTGAGGAGTGAACATGAGTGGGGAGTGAGTGGCCCTAGGGCTATGAGGAGGAGACTGGCCCATCAACTCCGACGAACCACCGGGCGTCACGTGGCCGTGAGACGCCATGGGTTCTTCTTGTACGCTGCCACCGCCATCTTCCTCAGCCCCAGATGGGCTTCCACTCCCATCTTCTCGAGCATTCACATTACCCATTCTCACTCTATGATTTTCTCAAAGAAAAAAAAAAAAAATATATATATATATATATATATATA
>NW_010357131.1:225863-248193 GCF_000414095.1 Morus notabilis
ATATATATATATATATATATATAAGTGTAAGAAAAAGAAAAAAGAAAAAAAGAAACCCACTTGTAGAATCCCAAATTTGATTCCGACCCAGATGAAATATTAGAATGAATCAATCAATTTAGTATCGAAAAATCGGAAACAACGCGACAAAGAGAGATGCCCATGGAACATAATTTTTGTTGAGGAAAAAACAGAGAGAGAGAGAGAAAAAAGGGGTGAGAAAAATGGGGAGAGATTAAAAAGCGGGTTATAAGATATATAAGACATTGTTTAGGAATTTGAGTTTTTAATTTAAACGGAGATGTAATTTTATATGAGAATTTTTAATTATAATAATAAAAATTTAAATATAATTTTTTGTGAGAATTTTTAATTAAAATAAAATTATAATTAAAAATTTAACTTAATAAAATAAATGAGATTTAAATAAGTTAAATAAAAAGAAAATAAAAAAAGTGAAAAAATTAATTAAAAATTTGTTTAATTTGTTAATTTTGAATTTTAATTAAGAATTGATAAAATGAACGGATAAAATAAAAAGATTTTTAACGAGAGGGAAAAAAAAATAAGACGGGGGAAAACAAAAAAGAGAAAGGAAAAATGATTCTCCGGTGAGTTTGGAAGATCGAATGGTGGCCCAAAATGAATATGATGTTGGGTACGGAGAGGATGGTCGTCACATCATGATTGACGAAGTTTTTAACCCAAATTGAGCTTTGCTTCGCTTCGCTTTTTTTACTTTCCTTAATTAATAAAAAGATTTTTCGTTAATTCTTTACACTATTTTCTTACCTTTCCTCTCATCTCGATACTCTATTGTCTTGCACTTCTTACATATTTAAAGATTAAAGACAAGCCTTTTTTATATTTTCAGTTAAGAAAAATACATATCTTTTTTATTTTTTAATTAAATTAGATAGAAAAATGAAAATTTTATGTCGAGTATGAAAAACAATTAGTTAATTGATTTATCTCTTTCTATTTTGGTGCAAACACAAAAGGATTATATAGTGGAAAATTATTTAAGCAAATTTGATATAGTAAAAAAAAAAAGATACATTTTTTAAGAAATTAAAATTATAGGTTTTTTAAATATTACAAGAGAGAACGAAAAGTTAACCTTTTGGTTTAATAAAAGTGCCGAAAATATGCTTCTTAAAATTCATTAAGAAGAATTTTCTCCATAATACTATAACTTCGGTCACAAGAAAAACAAAAAGGTTCGGTTTTTTGAAGAGAAAAAAAAAATAACATAAAGTTACTTTCGTTTTACTAGTTGAAATTACAACTTAAGTTTTTATTATTATGTTTTTTCTCATAATAATTCAAACTCAACTTTTTTTTTACAGTATATTTTCACATGAATTCACGTCTTAACTCAAGTTCTCAACTCGACAGCGAAACGAAAGAGGTTATTTCCACCAGAAAAATAAAAGGTAACTTCGTATAGAGAGAAAAGAAAAAAGCGTGGATATTTCCTTTTCTTGCATTGCATGCCCTTGTTTCGTATTGTCTTGGGAATTTATCATTGTTTAGTGCCAACACAATATGCAACTTCTAAATAAAATCATCATCCTTCTGTGATTTTTGGTTTTTATGTCTTTAATCATACACCAAACATAAAAAAAAAAAAAAAAAAACAAAAACAAAAAAATCCCCCTTATTATTATTATTTTTTTGTAATTTCCCATTAAATTGTCAATAATGAAGAAACGATTAAAAGAAAACGAGCTCAAAATTTTCCATCTACACCAACTTCTATCAATTAATCATCATTATCATAGTCATAATTGATAGTCTAATTGGATCTAATCGTTGGTGACTCTCGTTGGTCACTAATTGTTCATCACTAACTAACATCTATTGAAAACTTCCATTGATTGTTCATTATTTCAAGGGAGTTGTCACCTCACAATTATATCACGACCACCGCCCTCAATTGTCTATATCAAAAATTGCAAACACATTATAAGTAGGTTAATACCTTTTCATATATGTCAAATGCCACTAAATAATGGAGAGGGCTACCTTTTTAACCAAAATGAAAATAGCCAATTTCCCAAACAAAAAAACAAAAAAAAGAGTTTAGTCACGATATTTATTTATTTTGTCAACAATTTATACATTATTTTCTCTCATAAAAATTCAAATTCAACTTTTTTTGATATAATATTTTATCTCATATAAATTTACTTCTTAACTTAAATTATCAACTCCAACGCTTTAGTTCTATTTATTATCAATAAACCAATTTTCTCTGTGAATTGCTGTCACTTTATCTGTTATAGGTAGCTAGAAGCAAGCTTTTTTCTTTTTAGTAACATTATTGATCCTTCAAAGTTTCAATTCAATTGAGAAAAAGTCCCGTCAAAGTCCGTGTGACTTAAACATGCTATAATGGATGCATCTTATTATTATATCCCACATTTCTGTCCTTTAAATTATTTTAAAGCTGAAAGAAACGCAAAAGTTAATAGAGAAATTGTTCACATTCAAAGGATTGTAATTGTTGATTTCTGTTTTTTTCCCTTGGACTTGGTAACTAGTTAGTTGAATAGAAAATCAGCAGAGTGAGAAATTTACCACGTTCGTTTCGCTAATTCGAGTTTAAAATTTGAGTTTTGCTACAGTAAAAAGCTCTCACAAATAGTCACATCTAACTTTTTTTACTATAATAAAAAGCTCTCACGTAAAATCACATCTCAACTCAAATTCTAAACTCGAATCAGCGAAACGAACGAAGGTGCCTCACTAGTGAAAGATTATACAGTTAATAAAAATTACACTAAGAGCATGTTTAGTACACCATATAAACACTACGTATTATATTATTTAATAATAATACAATGTTTAGTGATATTTATATATTGTATAATTTAATACGATATTTAAAATTAATACAATATGAAGTGTGATATCTAATATGAAAAAAAAAACTTATGTACTAAACCATATTATGCAATTTAACTTAAAAGACCAGATTAAAAACATATAAAATATTTCACAAATATCAAGGCTCGGTGTTGGATTTTGGGACTAATGTTGGGGTCGAGTTTCGGGACCGGATGATGTTGTGTTTATTTTTTAAAAATTACATTTTAACTCCTAAACTTTTAAAAATTATATTGACCCCTAAACTTTAAAAAAATTATGTTTTGACCACTCATTTTTAAAAAAAATTATATTTTGAGCCCTCAACTTTCAAAAATATAATTGTTGCCCCTTAATTTTTTGAAAATTATAATTTGACCCCATTTTCAATTTTTTTTAACAAAAAGACCCCTATATAGCAACTCTACTTTCTCCCTTGCTTCCTCAAAATATTGGATTCGGGTCGAAATTAGAGTCGGATTAGGTTATGATTATGCCTAAATTTTATCTTATTACAAACTAATATGTAAATTGATTACAATGGTAAAAATAGTATAATATTTAATAGTACCACCAATGAAACACCGTATTGTATAAAAATTCTACAATGCAATACAATACTATACGATACAATATAATACAATACAATACAATGACTAAACATGTCCTAAATGGCTAGTCCATGAGAGTGCAGTTGAAATGTTGTATTTTTTTTAAAACATTTTAAGAATAAAATACTTCAACATAATCAGTAAATTTATGCCTAACTTTCCAAAAAAATATATTTTGACCCCTAAATTTTTAAAAATTATATTTTGACCCCTAAAATAAAAAAATATGTTTTGACCACTCAATTTTTTCAAAAATTATATTTTGAACCCTCAACTTTCAAAAATATAATTTTTGCCCCTTAATTTTTTGAAAATTATAATTTGATCCCATTTTCAATTTTTTTTTTGCAAAGGACCCCTATGTAGCAACTCTACTTTCTCCCTTGCTTCCTCAAAATGTTGGGTTCGGGTCGAAATTAGAGTCGGATGAGGTTATGATTATGCCTAAATTTTATCTCATTACAAACTAATACGTGAATTGATTACAATGGTAAAAATAGTATAATTTTTAATAATACTACCAACTAAACACCATATTGTATAAAAATTCTAAAATGCAATACAATACCATACGATACAATACAATATAATACAATACGGTGACTAAACATGTCCTAAATGGCTAATCCACGAGAGTGCAGTTGAAATGTTGTATTTTTTTTTAAACATTTTAAGAATAAAATACTTCAACATAATTAGTAAAATTATGCCTAACTTTCCAAAGGAACAAAAAAAAAAAGAAAAAAAATTAGAAATGCCAATCAAGATGATAAAAAATATTATCTATGACTGTACTTAAAAATAAAAAATTATCATTCAATTAATAAAAAGAAAACAAAAAGTTATAATAATACTTAATAATTTAGAATGATATAAATAATAAACTTGTACAAAACCATTGCAAACCATGTATTTTTTTAAAAGAGAAAAGTACAAGGTCTTCTATGGTTTTTTTAAAAACTGTCATTATAAATAATTAGGTTTCATTGTCTTCTTTAATTTTCTTCTTATTAATTGAATGAAAATTTTTTATTTTAAAGTGGTGTGGTATAAATAATATTTTTACGGTATTTCTTGTTTTTTCCCTTTAAAAAATCTTCTTGGGCTTTTTAAATGGACGTCACTAGCACCCAACTCTTCCTATGGACTTCTGGCCCATTTTTAGCCCTATATTTCTACTCGCGGCCTGTTTGTGTCCGTGCCCGGCTCTCTTCGTCAAGTATCCTCGAAGAATCAACTAGCAAAAAAAAGTATCCTCGAAGAATCCGTCTCGCTTTTCGTTGCGGCATTTCATCGAACATATCACGTACGTAAGTGTTGTCAAACAGAAAGCCTAAGAACACCGGTAATCTCGCGAGTTTAAAGCTCTTAATTGCTTCCTTTATAGTAGCCCTTTATGTTTCCTAGTCCATAAACCTCGTCACTAACTTTAATGATTTGCGTTTGCGGTTTCTATTTCACATGTTGCAAACTTGAACATTTTTCTTTTGATGGTTGTGATTTTTGGGTTCGCGGGCTCTTGTATTCTAATTTGAATAGTGTGAGAAAGAGGTTGTAATGAGTGAAAAGGACAAACAAAAAGTTCAGGATTTGAGAATGAGGATGAATGTGGCAAAATGGTTATAGGATCATTACCTGTTTGATGAATGGTTTTTTAATTCTTGGCCATCATTTCATCACATAGACAGAGTTGGTCTGTATTTTGTGACGTGCTTGTTTCCTCTTGCCTTGTACTTTTAAGTTTTAACCTTGGTGTTTCCCAGAAGTTTCCTTGGTAGGATGTAACCAAACAACTATTTTGATTGCCATGTAAAAATTACTAAAAGACAAAAAATTCTATTCTATGTGTTCTAGGAGAAATGGCGGAGGGCTCCAGTTTCAAAGTGGGTTCGGGTGATTTCTGAATATATATATATATATATATTAGGAGAATAGGAGATTTCGTTAGTGGTTATTATGATGTCACATGTGTTTTTTTTTGTTTTTTTTCACAACCGTACATTTGTGGTAACAAGCTAATCTTTTTGTTACTGGTGTGTCTGACGCATCAGTCACTAGTTTGCCATCTTATAGCAGATGTTATTAGACAGTGGTGTGATCTTGTGTGTCCTGACTTGGGATTGGTTTCATTGATTTTCAGCTCTCCAGTCCTGAAAATGCAAAGCATTAGAAATGCCATCTTGTGGCATGTCAGGGCAAGGAGACCGGCTGAAACATTGCTCAGTGCAAATGGGAATGATATGCTCAAACGGCTAAGCAATCAGATCATGTGTGCATCCACAGGTGCCACTGATCAAGTAATGGATCGAGTGATTGAGCTCGTTAAGAAATTCGATAAGGTCGATGCTGCTAAGGTAATTACTATCAACTCTATTTTTCCATCTTACAGTTTGTTTGAATTAGAAACAACATTCTTCACCAATTAATCAATTATTACTCCCATTTTGCTGGAGCAAATAACATGGCATGTTGTCTGTCTTTAAATATTTAGCTGCCCTTAATTGAGAAAGGTAAAAACAATGCAACGAAATTGACGGGTCATTTGACCTTGACAGGTTACTGAAACAGCTGATTTCCAAAAAGACTTGAGCCTGGATAGCTTAGACAGGGTTGAGCTTGTGATGGTCTTTGAAGAGGAATTCTCTGTTGAAATCCCCGATGACAAGGGAGACAAGCTGAGTTGCTGCGCCGACGTCGCCAAATACATTGTTTCCGGGACTGAGCAGAAATCTTAAGTCCCTATTATCACTTTCTGCGTTGACAATATTCGTCAGTGTTTTTCAAGAGATCTTACCATATATTCTTGTTGAGTACTGTAAACATTTCATTGTTTGAAAAAACTTCATTGTATTTCTCATATTGAGTACAACATGCATCAATAACATTGTTTCATGTGTGCAATAACTCATACTGTATATATAGTACAATTCACTCCACAAGGAATCATCACCAAAACTTATACCTACATCACATCACAACACAAAACTATATGTGCATATACAATCATACATGAGATTGTATTTACTTTCTTTAACGCGTATATATATATATCTTTTTTATACGTCTGCTGCTGTATATTAACGTACGGGGATCATACATTTTTAACTCAATGCTGTGACTGAAAAGCGCCATCTTCCTGAGCTGTGGTGCTGCATCCCAAAGTACATTAGTTGATGGTAATAATCTCTATGACATCATTTTTGCATTGTGGCTTTCTTTTCTACCGCATCCTTGTGTGAGTCTTGATGTCAAATGCTGGAATCTTATAGCTCCGGCGTCGTAAGTTCGAATGCCGTTCCCGACCGACAAGAACCTCAGCCCCTTGTTCCTCCTCACATTAGCCGGTCTGCACAGCGAGTTCTTTGGCACTCTAAGGACTTTAACTGAACACTTTCTGTCCAAGTTTGGAATTGCATGTAAGTTTGAAGGAAGGTCAACAGCAAAATCTCCATATTCATCTGTAACACATTTTGTCCAACTTGATTTTCCCTTCTTTCCGTTAATATGACAGTTAACGGCAACCAAAGCACCTGCAAGATATTTCCAACACAGAAGATTTATGTTGTTGTAATTTCCCTTCTTTCAGAATGAATGGTCAATTTCAAGATATAATTATCTTGCTCTTTAAATTTTTGATAATGCCATTAAACATTTAAGTTATGTCCTTTTCAATTATATTTAATTCACGAAATCAATTAATTGATAAAATTAAAACGATTTTTTTCCTTCGCATTTAAGTCAAAGCGTATTCATATTTTATCGAAACTGATTGTGAAAGGTCCAGAATTTGTGCGAGGAACGCCTTTCGTGATGTGGGCTTCCCATGTTTTACTCTAGCACTCGATTATGTTCTTACCGAACTTGGATAGTTAAATTGTCTCCAAAGAAAAAAAAACATGTCCATATCAAATTAGGAGTTACTAATTTTTCACCGGTCCAACATGAATATCAAAAACCTGGAGATTGCTTCAAAGACTGATCGTTTCAAATAAAGAAATAAATGTGTATGCCTCTAATTCGTTACTGAGTTCAGGAATTATAGGGGAAAAAAAAAAAAAAAACTTTATCGTGGAGGTTAAGGCTGTAATTATTTAATTATTTATTCATTAATTAGTTCAAATGATAGGGCACCTATGTGAATAGAGAATGCTTTTAGTTTTGTTCAAGATATATTGGTGAAATTTCTATATCAAATCCAACCTTTAATCAGAACTGAAAGAGTTAGGCAATATAATAATTTGAGATAAAATGTTTGTATGCCATGAATCCAGCGGAATTCAAAGAACCTGATAAAAAAAAACTTTTTTGCCTAACGAAACAAAAGAAAATAAGAAAGACCATCTCTGTGTGTATATACAAAATTTTGCCTGTAATGATCATTTGTGATCAAGAATGTTGACATCTAATTACTAATTTATTTATTTTTTTTCGTTCTTTTGAAAAGATATCTTATATCTATGGATTACAACATAAGAGGTAAGAATTAATGTATTGGTTATGATTGTCACAAGCGCATGCGCACGTGTAGTTTAGAGTAAGATCATTGAGCTTTCTGTATACGACGTCTTAATTTGCTAACGTACGCCTGACATTTACATTGAATTGAATTACGTCTTCTAAGAAAAGAAAGATCATAATAATCCTATACAACTTCCAATATATATAGAAACTAAAGTAAAAGAAACCGCGAGTGAAAATTAAGCAAACTAACAAACAGCCCCGGCCTTTCTCTGATAACGGGCGAGTATACACTATGATCATACACCTGAAGATAATATCTTGCTAAATGTTTGGGAGTATATATATATATATATATATATATGTATGTATATATATATGTATGTATAACATGATGAAGAGATTTATAACAAATTACCTGAAACGGGCCATGCATAAAGCTGAGCTTCATTTAGACAAGCTTCGCAATGGACTGAGCCTGTAATAAGGACGGTGGAAAGCTTTTCTTCTCCATATCCTGCAATCTTCACCAATTCTTCGCGGCTATAAGATTCGAATAAATGGTTGTTATCTTCATGATCGTGCTCGGCCATTGATATTCCATTGAGGAAGAAGAAGGAAATCAATATGGTGAAGAAGACAGAGATCACAAAATTAATGCTGAAGAAGCCGCAAAAGTAGCTCATCTTCTATCGTGTTGCTTCTAAGCTCCCTTGTGTTTTGTATTACGTAGGAAATACGAAAAAAGGAGACAATATATGAGGCTTAAGACCTTGATTTTATAGCTAGAGCTTGGAAAAAGGTTCTAATGCACTATATATATGGTTCATGGGATGACATATATGCCTTTTTGACGCTTCATGTATAAAGAATATAATTATTACCGATACAGCCTTTGAAGTTGACTTCGTTCGATAGAATGACTATTTTATCCTCTGATTATCCATCGGGCTGAGATATCCTCGTCGAAACATTGAAGTTGCATATAAAGAAATATAAAGGAGTGACTATGATTTATGCAAATAATAATATTTGACATATTAGCTAAAGCAAGTACTGCCTGAAAGCTAAAAAAGAAATTACGTAAATAAAATGTATTGGACAAGCTAAAATAATTGATTCAGATCCATAATGTTGTTGAGAGATGCTTTAAAACTGTAAAAGAGTTCAAGGGCAATTTAGTAAGATTAACAAAGATTATATATAGAACCAAAATAAAAAATGAATATTAGATTTCAAAGTATGGATTGCAAACTAGATCATGTAAATTGGGAAGGGTATATCTGTCCAAATATGGAGAAGGTGCACAAGGAGGATCAGTTGGGAAGTTTGACGGCAAGTTAATTTGTAGGTTGGTAGCCTACTCTTATCTTCTACGTAATCTTTAATTTAAGGAGTAATATAAGACTAAAAAAAAAATCAGTTTACCAAAACCTCAGACACATATATGTCCTCTCTCTCCTCTCTCTCTCTCACCTTAGAGGAGAAGTTCAAAATCTCTCTCTCTCCCTAAATTTCTAGCCTGCCTCAACTATCCCCATCTGCACAACGCTATATCCATACCTCACCAAAAATCTTGTCCAACTTTTGGCTCTAATTTATTGTCTTCTTGTTTCGATTTTCCTTTTACACTAAACCAAAAAATCATTTTTATTTTTATTTTTTGTCTTTATTGTGCCAAACGCCGTTTTAGAAATATTTTCATTTTTTCTTTTTTGAAAAACATCAAAAACAAAAACATGATCAATTCCAAACACGACCATTGTTTTCTTGTTTCGATTTTTTTTTTCTTTTTTAAGTGGATGTTATATATTCTACACCAGCTTGATTATTACTATTATCATTATTTTGGAATGATACGCTGGCTTACATTAGATTCTAGTTATATATTTACACGTGGCACAATATTAAAATTCATGCGCTAATTTGAGCAAAATACCACATGCTTACGCAGTTAAACTTTTAGGAAACTTGGTTCTGTATCACTCTCGCCAATTATGTTCAACAACTTAGCTTTCCAACATCGGGAATGGTAGTTATTAATTTCTTGCATGAAGGGAATTAGTTTTTAGCCTAGAGAATGTTGAAGCTAAAACTACATTACTCTGCGATGCTTTATATTAGAATCTTACATTGGCCGGAGATATTAGTATGATCTACTTAATAAGGTGATGGTAATTCTCCCCTAACAAACTAGTTTTGTTAGGTTGAGTTAGGTCCAATATCATTTGATTTATGTAAAATTGTATCAAAACAGATCTAATTTTATAATGTTGGGTCTCCCAATATCGACTTATTCGCAGCGGTTTGGCATGGTCCACGCTGTGCGTGAGGGGGCGTATTAGAATCCCACATTGGTTGGAGATATTGGCATGATCCACTTAATAAGGTGAGGGTAATCCTCCCCTAACAAGTTGGTTTTGTTAGGTTGAGTTATGCCCAATATCCTTTTATTTTTGTAAAATTTTATGTTATTTTTTTAATTAGCAATGTCAATGTAACGTATAAGAATTTCAAATCAAATTAATGGTCCTTTTGCTCAAATAAATTCATAAAAGATATAAATAGATGTATTTATCACATCATTAAATCGTGATTTATTATCGATAAAAACAAGAGAAGGTTTGAATCGTGTTTTTCTCTTCAAATTATTAAAGTAAATTAAAACGAGTTTTTGTAGAGATTGAAAATTGAACAAACCATCCAATAACGAATACTTCGCTTAATTGAATTCAACAATTACTGAAAAAAAAGGCTCAAAGTAAAATTTTATTAATTCTCATGTAGTAAAAGTGTACGTCCAAAAAAATGCATCCATTCAAGAAATTTTCATTTTTTTTATTCGGGATTGAACCCGTAACCCCCTACCCAAACTCCACTCCAATTAAAACCCCCAATACTACTAGATCAAGAAGTCTTGGGCATATTTCCATTCCTTCTAATGCATCATATGTTAAATTCTGTCATTTAGGACTCGTTTAGTTCGCTGATTCGAGTTGAGATGTGATTTTATGTGCTTTTTACTGTAGCAAAAAAGTTAAATATGACTGTTTCTGAGAGCTTTTTATTATAGCAAAACTCAAATTTGTGAAATAAACGGAGCCTTAGTTCTTTCTACAACTTTCCGCTCTATCTACTTCTACTCGTTACATTTCACTGTTGTACTTCTACGGCACTTGTTCTAATGCATCTCTTTCTAATAAGTTTTGTCATGATTCGTATGGCCTTGTTATATTTTTTTATTAGTTACTGTGATGTCGTTCTATATGTTTATTCATCTGAATTTTTCTTCACAATTAAGTTTTTTTTTTGCGCCTTGTGAACTCTTAAACGGTTTTGTTTTCTATAGGGTAAAATTCATCTCGACAATTGTTAAGATCGAAGTCATATTATTGTTGTTGGGTAAATAACTCAAATTGATTTTGAGAAAGTTAATGTTTTATGTTTTTTTTGGATAAGTTACTGTTTTTTATTTTTGGACAAGAGTTATTAGGAATCTATAAATAAGTGTTTTGTATAACGCTTTATGTGTGCTTAGAGAAAAGTGCAGAGAAAGAGTATCTCTTTTTGATAAAGAGAAAAGTGAGAAGAAAGACATGCAAAGAGTGTAAGGGAAAAGTGAGAAAGTTTGTTGAGTGTGTAAATTTAAAATTTTTAAATAAAATTTTCTCATTCTCCTGCAAACGTATGAAATTTTTTCAAAACTACTTAAGTTTTTATCTTTTTTATTTTTATATTATTTTTGTTTTAATTTATTTTTTCTACTGTATGGTGTAGGAGTGTGTTTTTCTCCCACAAGTGTAAGACTTCTTATCATAGCATGGCAATTTTTTTCGAAGATTTTCGAGCCAGGTCACGAGGCGTTTATCGACCTCGGACGGCTTGATGGAGGTGGGGTGGCGCACGCGGACCGGAAGATCTCAGTTGTCCTGGACTGGACAAGTACGTAGAGATCGTCGTGGGACCGGGGAGGGAGTCTCAATCGATCTTTTCTAGGATCACGCCATGGCACTCGCAAGCAATCGATATCGAAATTGGAACTTGCACACTAAACTAAAATAGTATTCGTCCGGGAAACATTGAGTTGAGGTTCGAATTTTTTTTACCTGCAAGCACACTGGATCGTAGGCAGCAGTGGCCGACCAGTAGGTCTTTTGGGCATTCGGATTCGGAAGTGCAACTGAATTACCTACCCTTTAAAAAGAAAGTGGAATGGCTTATAATTGGCGCATAATATACTATAGAAATCAACTAATATAAAAGTGCATTTTTTGTGAAAAAAAAAAAAAAAAAAATCTTATTTTTGGGTGGTCTTTCAGGTGTTAGATTGAGCCATATAAACTGCAACCTGACAGCCCATCACATGGTTGTTAAGCAGTAGTACTGAGAAATATGTGTGTCAAAAAAAGAAATGGGCTAGATATATAGAACACTTTGTTATTATGATAAACTAAGGACAAATTATCTGTGGGGGCTACACGACTACAGATTAAAAAGCTTAAAGCTATAATTATATAGCAGATAAGTTATTATGCACGGCCGAAAAAAAAAAAAAAAGAAAAGAAAAGGTTAGTACTAGACATGGACATTAGCGGTCCATTTTTATTATCATTTAAATCGCGCCTTTAACTGTGTGTGATTTTGATCAGTATACATATATATATATATATATATATATGTGTGGACAACGAGAACAAAAATTCTGCTAAAAAAAGAGAGAACATAAATATGCATGTAAATGCAAGCCTATCGGCTCTCGGCGATCTGGGTTATGGCTTTCTATCGGATCGGGAAGTTAAACTCATTTCATTTTAAGTCCCTGAAATATCAAATTCCATTCTAAACTTTTAATCATGATTTTAAAACATCTAAGAACAATCTCGTGATTTATTAAAATGTTTTAAATTAATCCTTTTTTCGGTATGACTTTTAAAATTTAATTGAAAAATATAAGACGCGTTTGGAACTCGTTCTAAAATGATTTTATTTTTTATATGAAAATGAAAACGTTTTTAATTTCACCAGAAATTATGTTTGAAAATGCATTTAGTAGTTTTATCAAGAGATTATTTTCAGTGTAAAAAAACCCATTAATGTCTCTCTTTCTCTTTTTCTGCTCGAGAGAGGAGAAAATGAAAATAAAAAATAAAAAAATGACTAAAAGTCGTTTTTCATTTCTCTCTCATTTTACACTAAATCAAAAAATCGTTTTCATTTCTGTTTTTTGTTTCTATTGTGCAAAACGCCGTTTTAAAAACGTTTTTATTTTTTTCTTAAAAAACGTGAAAAATAAAAACAGAATCAATTCCACGATCGTAATTTTTTTGAACCTGAATTGTGTCTTGACATGTAAAATTACAAAATATCTACTCTTAATAAATAGCATATGGTCCCCTTTTTTTATCAAAATTTTATAAATAGATGAAATATAAGACTAATTTAAGATAATTTAATAAATCAAGGATCCATTAGATGATGTTTTAAATGTTAGGGACCAAAATGAAATTTGAAAAATAGTTCCATAACTAACAACGATATTAGGCTTCTTTTTTTTTTTTTTTTTTTTTTTTTTTGGCGAAGCTTCTTGATCTACTTTGAGATTGGGTGATAAAACACTTCTCTGTGGAGAATTCTTGTATAATTCATTGCTTCTTACAAAGCGCCTCACTACAACAATTTAAGCTTATTAGAATAATATGCTTAGTTTAGCCAACATTATAAATATTGTGGTGGATGCTATACATTAGTGATCATGACTAGTTTCAAACCAATCCACCTTTGGGTACGAACTCTTTTATATATACATCAATATCACACTATAAAAATAATCACTTTAAGGATTAAACTTTTAGATACTAAAAAAACTTTTGGTAGCAGAAAATATATACTTTTTCCTACTAAACTTTAGTAGCTGAAAATGATCAAGCCTTTAGTTACTAAATTTGGTAGCAAAAACTACTCAATCTGCTACCAAATATAATTTAGTAACAAATAACATGGCGGAAAATGAAATTTAGTTCCTGCCGAAATTTTTTTGCTACCAAAACAATATTCGGTAACAAAAGCATAATATTCTGCCATTAAAACTTAGTAGCGAAATATCACTTTTTACTACCAAACATATTTTCGTAACAAAATGTTGGTAGAAAGCAAAATTTTTTCCCGTCTGAGGTATTTGCTATTGAAATTTTTTTTTGTAACAAAAGATATGACATTTGCTACCAACTGTTGGAAGTAAAATATAACTATCTATCACTAAAATTTGATAGTGAAAAATCATTTTTTGCTACCAAACATATTTTGGTAACAAAAATATTGGTGGGAAGCTAAATCATTTCCCACTTGTGGTATTTGCTACCTTTTTTTTGTAGCAAAAAGTATAACATTTGCTACCTGCGGTTGGAAGCAAAACATTGTTATGGGCCACTAAATTTTGGTAGCAAAATATCAACTTTTGATACCAAACTAGTTTAGGTTACACATATAATGTTTGGTAATAAAAAACATAATTTTTTACTATCAAATTTTGATAGCTTATAACAAGATTTTGCTACCAAATTCATATTTTGGTGGTAAAAAGACGTTTTTTGCTATCAAAAGTTGTGTTTGGTAGTAAATCATATAAAAACTTTAAAACTTATATTTTGTGCTTGCATTGTTTTTTTTTTTTTTTTTTTAATTTTCCATGAATATGTCATATATTAAGTTTTAACAATCATCCTAATATATTTTGTATAATAATTATTTAATAATTTAGTTATTTTGTTTAGGTGTAACAAGAGACATATTCATGTGTGTATATATGTGATATTGTTAATTAAGTACATGTTCCACATAGAGTAGTATATAATCTTGTTATTTGATTGCTTTTTAACATAAAATAATGTTTTTTAACTTCAAAATTATATTTTTTTGTTATAATGTTACTAGATTATGTGATTCCAACTTTTTTTGTATGAACTTTTGGTCCATTTACCACAATGGAGATACTTTTATCGATTTTGATTTCCAGTTACTTCAAAAAATGGTGAGCGAACAAATTTGGTAAAGAATATAGGGTTGTGGCATATTGAATGTAGCCTTATTTGTTAAAATTTTTATTTTGATTTTGCATCTCTATTTTTTGGTTATTGTATGTCTCTTTATGGAAGTTTCACGTTTTTATTTTTATTTTTATAAATCTAAGAAGTTTGTTAGGCATTTTAGCCATTATTTCATCAAAATTGCTAAAATTGGTTCAGGTTTGTTCAGAGGTAAGACCTGCATTGGATGAGGAACTTCCGTCCCCATATGTCGAGGAATTTAGGTATGCTTCTAAAGTTTTCTGGGTGGGGATGTATTTACACGGCAAACCGGGAATCCTTATTTCAGTCAGTAATGCCATTGTTTTGGCAGATATGCTCTGGATGCAGAAATTCTTAAATACATTGCTGAAGCTTATCGCCTAAAGGTGCCTGCTCGATTTACTGTGGGAGCGAAAAAGACACGGAGGGTCCCGGATCTCACTTTGAACTTGTGGTGGTGATATCTGCTTCTAGGCACAGTCCACAAAACTTCTGGTATGATACTAGTTAAAAGAATGCAATTTTTGTTAGTTTACGGATCAATTCTAAAAGTTTAAGTTATTAGAAGGTGTGTCAATAATAATTCTATATTTTAATATTCATCCTCACATGTGGGCTAGATAATGGACAATCGTGTAGATAAATTAATTGAAAAGCTCAACATGTGAATATTTAAGCTCGAAATATATTAAAGACCCAACACATGATGACAATTTAAATGTAGATAAAGAGTGCAATTACGAGAGTTTGAACTCAGGACCTCTTGCTCTGATATCATGTTAGTTTACCAATCTATCTTAAAAATTTATGCTGTTATTTTTATATAACAATTTTTAAAGGAACTTTTTATGTTTATGCTGTTGATGCAAGATTGTGGTTTGAGTAGGATCTGTCTCCTGGTCGATTCTTGCTTGTGGAAGTGTATATACACCTTTTTAGTTTTACATTTTAGCTCACCAGTTACAAATTCAAATACATATTATCTTAGAACAGATTTCATTTTTTGACATGATGGATAGCAATGGTAGCTGGCGCTCGGTATGGAACATTGAGTTCAAAGATGACATAAAAGTAGTTGATTTAAAGGGAAAATTGCAGGTATTTCGTAATAAGTGTCTGCTCTGTCTCTCAATATAAATTTGTATGCAATAGGGATAGCATCATATCCAAAATCAAGTAAGAGTAAATTGTTTTTCATCTTAGTCATATACTTGGTACTTTCTTCTTTCAGATGGGTGCCCATTATTTTGAGGAGGGGAATGTGCAGCTAGATGCTAAACATGAATGGCAAAGATTCAACTATCATTCAGGTCGACTAAATATTACATCATATTTTTACTGAAATATTTCTTGTTTGATTACCACTTGATACATCTTTTAGTGTTAATCTGTTCTCTATGATTGCCATGCCTTATTATGTTTCAGGCTGTCAAAAAATCTGCAATTAGCATAGCCAACATCATCCGCCACCATGAGACAGAATACTTAACATCTGTTGAGGTTCATAATTAATTTTGCTTTGTTAAAGCTTGTCTTTTTTATAATTTTTTGCTAACATATTTGCATGGACTGGCATCCTACTCAAACTTACCAGATATCACTTTCAAGGTACTGATCTTAAGGAGTTACTTATCGCAATTTCTTCATGATGAACCAACTTAGATTGTACCATCTCAAAATCTACATGCCCCACCCCCACTCTCATTCTTGTATTCTTGTCTTGCGTTGTGTTAGTTATGGTTCTTCGTGAACTTGAAAAAAAATTAAAAATTAGAAAATGCTATGAGCCAAGAGATTTTTGAGGTTGTCCTATTTATGTTAAAAAATTGGATTAGTCGGAGTAGGACTAGGATTCCTTTGTCTTGCATGTTTGGGCCATTTTATTTGGTAGTGTGATTTAAAACACCTTTATAGCTTGATATAGTAGTTATCTAGATTTGATACATTCCCAACTTTGCTTTGTGCAGATGGATGCTCAATGATTGATTGAAGAATGGTAAGACTTATCATTCTTTGTGATCTTTCTTTTTATGTGTATCATAATCTTTGTAGTGTGTTACTCGGTCTGGTAAGCTCCCTACTAAGACTCAGGCATAGATATTTTATGTCTCAGACTCTCAGCAGCCAGTTATTGGTACAACTGAGGATAACTTGAGTACCTCCAAACTGATAGGGCTTCCTTGTTAACATTCTTTTATTCGTTGCAGTATGCAATGAAATTTCTTCTAAAGTCAAAACAGAAATAGATATGAACAATTTTTCATTGGCATGAAGCATTCAGTTTTGCATATGAAAGTAAAAGAAGATTATATAAGAATTATTAAACACTTTATCATTTCGTTTGATTTTATATTTTTTTTACTTTAACTTGAAAGTTTATAACACTTCACCTAATGCGTGAACAAATGATCAAGACTTGCGATGCTCGTTTAAGTGAACTACCAGAGGGGTCAGAACTTGACTCTGATGCAGAGAAAGAAATTTACTCCCAAATTTTGTCAAGTGAGAGGTATGAAAAATATGGTTTCAAGCGTGGCATAGCACCTGTACTAAGACAAGCGTCACAAGGTCGCAAATCTAAAGGGTCAGGATATGAAAGGCTTCAAAATGAAGTTCAAGAACACAAACGTCGTATGTCGGACATGGAAATTCTAATGAAGCAACAACATGAGCATATTCAAAAGCTACTTCAGCAGATAAATCCGACATCAGATCATCCTAGACATTCTGTCTTAAGAAGAGAAGATTCTCCGCCACCGCCACCATCGGCCTCAGTTTGTTAGATCGTTTAATTCTTGTAATACTAAGACTTTACTAGTACAACATTTGCATAATTGTTTGAGTTTGCTTAAGTATGACTATTTTAGTATTTTGTTTGGATTCTAATATGTATTGAAATATTTAGAGATTTTTAAATTAATATTTGGTATTTTATTTATATATATTTTTTGAAAAAAATACAGGTATATAAATCTATCTCAGTTTTGGTGACCAAAAAATTTTGGCAGCAACAAATTAATTATTTGGTGGTTAATTATTTCAAATACCTTTCACTATCAAAATTTTGGTACCTGAATCTTGTACTTTTTGTTACCAAATACATTTTGCTACGAAAAATTTGACCCCTAAATCTCATATTTTTCGCTACCAAATACCTTTTGCTACCGAATATTTGGTCACCAAATCTCATACATTTCGCTACCAAATACAATTTGATACTAAATATTTGGTCCCTAAATCTCATGACTTTTACTACTAAATACCTTTTGTTACTAAATATTTGGTGATTGAATCGCGTACATTTTGCTACCGAATATATTTTGCTACCAAAATTTTAGTGTCCTAAATCTCACACTTTTTGCTACCAAAACCTTTTGCTACCGAAATTTTCGGTCACCGAATATCATACATTTCGCTACCAAATACATTTTGTTACCAAAAAATTTTTGGGTTACTACAAACATTTTGCTAACTAATACTTTTTGTTACGCACTTTTTGCTACTAAATTTTTTTTAATAACAAAAACATTTTGCTATCAAGTCTTTTAATTACCAAATTTTTAGTAACAAAAAATTCAAATTCATCAATATATATGTATATATATAGACGCACACGCATTTTAGCACTTGAAATGTAAATGTATATAGAGACTTTGGGTCTCTCGCAGCCTGATTGGATTAAATAGGAGCACTGTTAGATATAGGATAAAAAGTAGCAGGGTCCACAGTACTAACATGCATAGAAAATTTAAAGCTTTGCATTACATTAATCATCTTTTTCTCAATTACATTATCTTTCTGTTGAAAACTAAAGTTAAAACTGAATCCAGCTCATGAAAAACCAAATTAACAAAACTAAAAACTAGTTAGTGATCCACTTAAAGCTTCTATAAAGCGGCCTAACGATCATGTACAGATCATCTGTTTCTAATTAAGACGTTATTGTGGCATGATTAATTCATACGATAAATATGTGCAACTATTTTTTTTCTTGAAATTAAGGTGCATCTTCATGATTAAGCATAATTGTTTAGTACACCTAATCAATTTTAGGGAGTGTTCAGGGGGGGGCCAAAAAAAAAAAAGAAGAAAATCAACTTTAGAAAGTGGTATCTCTGACCCTGTCTCAATTGGTTCAAGCGAGGGCTGTTGACCATTAAACAGACACTCCACTTTGTGTAGTGGAAACCTCCCATGTTTTTTCATGCAATAGCGTGCATCATTGGTCGCTAGGCTTTACTTAAATATAAATAAAATAGCAATGAAAAAAAATAAATTTACTAATGCTAATAATTATCTCATGAGCTGTTAATCTGTGATTCAACCCCAATTCCCACAATCACCAATTCACCATCACATAATTATGTCATATATTAACATTTATAGACCTTACATACCCACGTATCAATTTGTCAAATTTTTTTTTTTTGAGCTTATATGAGTTTAAGGATTTAAACTATACAGATATTAAATGTGAAATTATCGCTAAATTATGTGCATGAACTACATAGTTTGTGATGTTAAACTACAGGTATAATTATGAATAGATTATTAACTATTTGATTGGTTTAGTTTTAAAGGATTTTTATGATTTTTCTCAGCTACAAACTAAAAGAGTTTGAAATAATTTGTCGTGTTATTTGATTATAACAATCTGACTACATAAATATAAACTAATTAAATATTGAAAACACAGATAATTAATGAGGTGTTAAAAATTAATTAAAGTACAACAACTAAAAGAACAGGATATAATGAGACAAAATATTTGATCTCAGAATAATTTTAAAAATCCAGTTAAACATTCATATTAAGAGGGTATTCTTCTAAACTCTTCCACAAAATCCTCCTCAACTTTATTAAGCCAAGTAAAGATCACGCGAGCATGTTAAATGCTTGTACCACCAATAGAGTGCGTGACATTATTCCAAATAAAAATTATGAAAATGATTTTGTGGAGCGATGAGGTGTCACCGACGCTCGAATAAAAGTGATGAGGTGGAGCCACTCCTCAATCATCAATATCCCCCACGTAGAAGGACTTTAAGATCAAGATGGACCCACAATTTATTTCCTAAGATGGATCAGGACCGTCCAATGTGGACAATTAAGCACTATCATGTGCAATAATCTGATTTTGCTCATTGGCTGTTGATGAAGAACTGGTCATCATCAATCGTAAGGCTGACGAGGTAAGGCCATTGGCTAATCTTTATCAATTAGCCAATTAGAGTTGAAGATGCCACAGGCTTGGCTGCAATTGATGGACCGGCTTGGGCCGTCGGCCCGAAAGCTAATGGCTCGTGATCGGCATGAAATTTCAATTGGAAAATGCTCAAAATTGGTATTTCCTAAGTTATAAGAATTATTAAATTTGGAGACATAAACACTTAAAAAAAAAAAAAGATTGAAGATAGAAGCACTAATTGTTGCTTCATATTAAGGCTTTGGAGACTCTTAAAGAAGATTATAAAAGTACGCTCTCAATATATACTCTACAATTCAGAACCATCAAAATATATTACAATTATGCTGTAAAAAATAAATTACTTTTGTTAAAAAAAACTCTATGAAAGATTTCTCCTGAGTTGTTATGTGATATCATTTTATTTTTTTTAAAAATATACTTTTTTGTTTTTGCTTATATTAACGGTTTTCTTATTTTATTTCTAGAAAGACCAAAAATGTTAACAAATAAAATCTAAGTTTCGATATTTTTTTTCTTTAGATAGTTTATTATCAGACAATTCCTTTATTTGAAAACTAAAATCTCAATGAAAGTCATGTCTCCTCTTATAAAACAAAGGTACTTTCTTAACATAAAAATGTTGGGCGTATTTGGAACTCGTTCTAAAATAAATTTATTTTTTTTGTATGAAAATAAAAATAAAAACGTTTTTAATCTCAGACAGAAATCATTTTTAAAAATGCATTTGGTAGTTTTATCAAGAGATTATTTTCAGTGTAAAAAAACCCATTAATGTCTATCTTTCTCTCTCTCTGCTCGAGAGAGGAGAAAACGAACAAAAAAAATAAAAAACGACTAAAAGTCATTTTTCATTTCTTTCTTATTTTACACTAAACCAAAAAAACGTTTTCATTTCTATTTTTTGTCTTTATTGCGCCAAATGCCGTTTTGAAATCGTTTTCATTTTTTCTTTCTCAAAAAATGTGAAAAATAAAAACGGGATCAATCCCAAACACAACAGTTGTTTTTTATAGTTCATTCTCCTTGATCATAATTAGAAAATAAAATCCAACATGATATATTAAATTTAAAAAAAAAAAATCTATGATTACTAACTAAACTGACTTATTAGATTTTTAAAGAAACGAAGACTTAAGCATGTTCTTTTAACAACTTGAATCACAACTCAAATTTTTTTTATTATAATATTTTTTCTTACAAAAATTTAAATTTATTTTTTCTATTGTAACGTTTTCTTTCACGTAAAATTTATTTTACAACTTAAGTTCTCAACTCGAGTTATGAAAAGAACGTGTGAACATTTAGGTCCCGTTCATTTCGCTGATTCGAGTTTTACTACAGTAAAAAACTCTCAGAAACAGTCACATCTAATTTTTTTACTATAACAAAAAACTATCACATAAAATTATATTTAAACTCAAATTAAAAATTCAAATCAACGAATTAAACTGACACTTACTCGATCGAATACAAATATCCAAACTGAGCTGGAATAATATCTAATACACCATTACTACTATTAGGATGGGGTAAGGACACAAACATAATCCACAACGATCCATACATAATCTACGGCTCGGAGTTATCCGGCTTGATGGAGTAGTACTCCACACTTCACATCACGTGTGACTGTGAGAAGCGGAGATCACATGTCAAGGACGTGAAAAAAACATTATCGTCAAACGAACGGTCTAGACTCGTCCCACGTGTCAACATCAAGCAATATAAAAACTACTGCCCCAAAGATATCGAATAATTATCCTACATTATAATCAGCACTTACTCACACCTACTTAGCACTATATCTATACTAGACTAGAAATAGTAGTAGTTCATCGGTCCATGTCCTCTCCATTATAGTACTCAAACAACTGCACATATATATAAATATATATATATATATATAGATAGATATAAAGATAGATACAAGTCCAACCATAATTCACTGTCACTAGAACAAGGCTGATAAATTTATCAACGTGAAGCGAGTTATAATAGTACTCAGTTGAAGATCATATGGCGGACTCGGACAACGACTCGGGGGGTCAGAACGCGAACTCGTCGGCGTCGTCACCGAGGGAGCAGGACAGGCTGGTGCCGGTAGCGGAACTGGGGAA
>NW_010357131.1:248287-261457 GCF_000414095.1 Morus notabilis
AGGAATGCGTGTCGGAGTTCATAAGCTTCATCACCGGCGAGGCCTCCGACAAGTGCCAGAGAGAGAAGAGGAAGACCATCAACGGCGACGATCTTCTCTGGGCCATGACAACCCTCGGCTTCGAGGACTACGTCGAGCCCCTCAAGGGTTATCTCCAGAAGTTTCGGGAGATCGAGGGAGAGAAGACCGCCCTCGGCCGCGGCCAGCCTGATCACGCCGCCGATGCCGTGAATCCCGGCGGCGGAGGTTTTGGTGGCGGCGGAGGCGGGGTGTATGGTGGGACCGGAGTGGCGCAGCCGGCGGCGATGATGATGATGAGTCATGGCCATCATCATCATCATCATCATCATAATCAAATTCAAGGGCATCATAATATGTTTGGATCTGGTAGTGGAAACTCCAGTACTGGTAGACCTAATAGATAGGTAGGGTTTTTTAAATTATAATTAAATGTAATTGGTTTGTGATGTTGATATACTAATAGCTCTAGCTAGTTAGTTTTTCCCTTTTCTTTAATCTTTCTTTTTGTTTTTTGTTTTTTTAATTTTAATTCTCTAGTGTTTATGAAAGATTCATGTGGATATTAAGGGGTATTTCTTATTGTTTATATTTTGCCTATAAGGTTGGGAAGAAAGAGTGAAATGGATAAGGTATCATTGGCGTTGTTCCTTTTTTGCTCATTCAAAACATGAAATACTTAGCACTTAAGTGTAGGCAAATAAATTATCAGAATGAAATACGTTTGTGAAGCAATATTATTTGTATATGGATAAAGTTGCTTTTTTAATAAATTTTCCATTTACTGGTGGCCGAGAAATAATACGATCCTTATCAGTTTTTAGTTATTAATTTGTCTTCATGTTCAAACCTAACAAGGGGAAGCCGACGAAGCAGTGAGAGTACACATCTTGTCTGATACGTTTTAACCCTTCGAAATTTTTGGCCTTTTCAAACAGAAAAAAGCATTTTCAACTGCGTTTCACTTTCCCCCTTCTAGAAAATAAATGATCTAAATAAATAGAGGTATAATATTTATTGAATATTACACTAAAATAAACTGGCTGTACACACGTATCAATGATATCACATGAACGTGAAAAAAAATTACATGTGCTTGACTGATTTGGATGTTGCCTGAAGATAATTCCGCTATATTTACTCCTATTGATAAACTATATATATATATATATATATATGTATATGTAAGTATATAGTAAAAGAGAAGACCAAGTTCCAACTTCAAAGCATTTCTTTTCATCATTGTTGTAAAGCAATTATAAAGCTTTTAATTTAATGTCTTCCACTTCAAAAGAGTGAGATATGGTCATATGAAGGTGATGGAAAGGACACTGAAACATTTTTGGCCGTGGTGGGGTCACTCTAAATGGTTAGTTGCCTTAGAGTTTATAGGTAGCTCTAACATATTGCATTTTCAGTGGTCCACATGATCACTATCTAGTTTGGGTTTGATTGCTTGCTACATAACTATATATTTTTCACAAAGTACAAAAAAGTTTCAAAAAGACGTACACACACATACAATATGTATAATATGTATGCTTTCTTTTCTGCAAATATCTAATGTATATATGTAATCTGCCTAACCATTATATATATCGTGACTTTTCAAATGTGCAAAAAGTAAAACAATTTTGAACGTAGTCCTTTCAGGTTTCCGAATGGTTGCGAATATTTTTTTATATATATTAAAATAATAGAAAAACGGTCCCCATATCACATTTTTATTTTAACAAATGCCAAAATAAAAAAAATAAAATTAAGAAAAATAGAGAATTTATCTCTGAGAGTATATGAGTCTGAACATTTACCATTTATTTTTAATAAATATCATTTTATTAGTGTAATTATTTAATTAAAAAAATTACAAATCAAGAATAAAATATAAAAATATTGATTCATGCATTTTGTAAAAATATTTATCAAAATTACTTATAAATTAAAATAGAAGACGGATATTGTTGAGTGCTACCCAAATGGCTATATATAGCAACGTATGGTCATGAATTAATGTTATGGCAGTCAACTCCTCTCGTACCCAATGATTTGATTGGTGATGAGTAGCCTAATTAACGAATAAATATTGGTGATGAGTACCCTATTTAATGAATAAATGTCGACTCGTTCACCGAGTTTAAAATTTAAATTTTATTATAATAAAATTTTTTTAAAAATAGTCACATTTAATTTTTTTATTACAGTAAAAAATTTTCATATAAAATTATATTTTAATTTAAATCAACAAAATGAACAGACGTATAATTGTTATATGTCCCTCATATGAGTCGCTGCGTTATTTATAGAATAGGTAATTAGCATAAACCTACGGCCTAGTGATTATGACTATATATATTGAATAAACATATCCATACTTAAAAAATAAAATAAAATAAAATAAACACACACACACAAACATATTCTGATTTTTGAATAATAAGGTTACGTTTTATTTTATCGATTTGAGTTTAAAATTTAAGTTTTATTATAGTAAAAAATTCTCAGAAACAGTTACATTTAATTTTTTTGCTAGCAAAAAATTTTTACATAAAATCACATCTTAACTCGAATCAACGAACTAAACAGGCCCTAAATTTTTGTTTTTTAAAAAGGCTAAATTTGTGTTTAAGTGGACCTGATCCTGATTAACATGTCACTATTGATCTAAATTATTTAATCCCACATTAACTCAATTGAATAAGCATGTTTCATCGAACCGATTAATTACTTGGAGTATATTTTATATTGTAGTTGCTTCTGCTTAAAATACACACACATGTAAAATAAAATATAAATTAAAAAGGTAAGACTTTCGCTTTATATAAGAAGCTCAAGGTGAACCAATTGTGCTGCAGTAGTTTTCTTGATAGCTCACCGTTTTTCTAATTTGTTTCCATTAAAAAAGTACAAAGACATCACAACTGGCCTATTTGTTAGTTTACCGATCCATCCTAAAATTGGGATGAATTGGTAAACTAACATGGTATCAGAGTGGGAGGTCATGAGTTCAAACCCCCGTAATTGTACTCTTTTTTCCCATTTAAAATTATCATCATGTGTTGGGTCTTTAATATATCTCGGGCTTAAATATTCACGTGTTGGGCTTTCTAATTAATTTACCCACACAATTGCCTATTGTCCAGCCCACACGTGAGGGGGAGTGTTAAAGTATAAAATTATTGTTGGCCCACCTCCTAACAGCTTAAACTTTTGGGATGGATTGGTAACCTAACACTATTAGCCAGTTGGTTAGAGAATAACGCGAATGCATGGGCCATAATTTTCCAAAACAGATTGAAGTTTTTGTTTTCTATTTTGAACTTGAGATCAACTGTTAACAAGATTGATCAATACAATTTCAAACTTAATGACAAAAGCAAATCTACTACAATGAAGAATCCAGTACTATTTGTAAACGTATGAAATTATAAAAAGTCTAATTATTTGTAAACATATGAAATTATTAAAATTGGAATCCTTAAGTCAGACTAATAATAATGTTTTTCTTTTATTTTTTATTTTTTCAAAAGTCTCGTATGACTAGACCTTGACTAGTTATATAATATTATTATTGCATGATATCAACCCCTTCTCATTGACGTACAAGGAGTTCTTGGCTTCCGTAAGTAGCCGAGAAAATCCTGCATAAACCCCATCAACTTTTGCCTTGTATATGTCTATGATTCGCTTCATCCATTTCTCGTGCTTTTGGACAAACGGTTGAGCTGCATATTCCTCCAATGGCATCCACTGCAAACAAGTAATCACATATATAATTATTGTGTGAGGGTGTTATCATTACATGAATATGTATCATAATATATACATACACACACACATATATATATATATGTATCTATGTATCTTGTATACCCTCGTACTATGAAGGTTTGTTCTGCTTTAGATTTGTGCATTTGATGAGCCATACATACACGTTTTATGTGTTGATTAGGAACATTGCTATAAGACACTAATTGTACTAAGTACCGTTCACTAATAAAATGTAGGTTCCGCAATGTAAGGCTTACTTTTTGTTAGTGATGGTACTTAGCATTGGTGATGCCATTAGCTATCCATAATTTGTTAAACCAAAGTTTTTTTTTTTTTTTTGGTATTCTCTGCTAACTTTTTGACTGGAAATATTACCGCGGCGGCTTCTATCTCTAACTCCTGGGCCTGAATGTCAAAGGAGAGGGGTCGCAAAATGCAGACAAAGAATAGATCAGACTTCTCAAAGAATAACTTGGGGGTTTGCCTGTAAATTACGTGAACAACAGCATTAATTAGTTACTTTTGACAAAGTATAACAAAAACAAAGGGCTTAGCACATGCACAGGCATGGTATTTCCGTATAATATGCATACCTGAAAGCTAGTATTTCCACAAACTCTGAATCAATCTGAAACAAAAACAAATTAAAACCAGAAAATTAGAAATTAGTCAAATTTCAAATGACAAAACTAATGTTCATGTAGATTACTGATTTTTTTTTTCTTTCCGAGTGAGCTATATCTAGATTTAATAAATATAAAAAGGACAGAATAATCACTTACTCCTGTTTCTTCCATGACTTCTCTCGTAGCAGCATCAGAGATATCTTCTCCCTACAGGGGGGAAAAAAGAAAAAGGAAAAAAAAAAAAGCCTTAAGAATTAATGTTTCAAAATTAAAATTTGGGTAGTGCGATCGATCTCATCAATGTATTCACCTCATCAACAACTCCGGTAGGGAACTTCCACACTCCTAAACCCCGTAAAGATCCAGCCTTTTCTTGCACAACTAGTACCTACAATTGGTGAAATTAAGGATCAAATTAGATTAGTTGATTTGGGCAATGCTCAAATAAGAAAGTTATTACAGATGTGAAATAACAATTAATTAGGAGACATGTTCTGGTTCATAACACATCAAACTTAGAATTAGAAGCTTCCAATAAACTTGGAAGCAAATCATATTTATGATGGAAAGACATCTAGCGAGAATTTAACACGTACGAGGGAAAACTTAAGAATACCTCTCGTTTTTCATTCATGACAAATGCGCCAACACGCACACGGTGTGTGGCATTTGCAGGAATAGTGTTCTGACTTTTTGGAATCCAGTACACAAGCATTATGTATGTTGGCTCAGCATGGTGGAACCAAAACCCTTCCTGTCAAAAGAATGGTACCAAACTAGTGTAAATAAATTTTCTACAATAACAGAGTATTTTTATGGTCGAGAAATAAAAAATGTTTCTGAATGTTGAATTTGGTTAAAATTCCATTCAAATAAAAAGTATACAAAACTGACAAAATATGATAAAGATGTAACAATTAAAAAAATATTTTAAATAACAGAGAGAAAGAAATGACAATCTCCTTTTATCATGGTAAGATATATACCAACTAAATAAACATAAATTATTAGACTGACCTTGACCGCAAATTCAACAAGATTGGCTAGCTGAATTGGCAATTTGATCCAGACCCCCTTCTTCTTCTACAAAACACGGTTGGACAATATTTTAAAACGTAAATTAACTATGTTTGTATAACTATATTAGATTAATGAAGTAACTACTATAACTGCTATACCTGCTGTCTCCATTGAGAAAGTGAAGCTTTGAGCATTGAATGAAAGACCATGGGATCCATTGCCTTATTCATTTCGACAATAACGCCATCAAATTCATCATCAATAGCAGCTAGTATTTTGCCATTTTGGACTCCATTTTCAGCAGATACGCCAAGTTGCTCCGCAGCCATTGGAGAAGTACTTGCAGGACTGGAATTTGATCTGATATTGCTAAAAGTAGCTCCAAGTTTATAACCTTTTAAGAAACAAGACACATTCCCCATCAATCTCTAAACTATAAAAGTATCCCGCTGAATAGATACGTATATACGTGCCAACAACCTATTCTAATGAAATATTGGAATATTGAAAAAAAAAAAAAGTTATTCCTTAGAACTTAGAAGGAAGATCCTGCTCCAATTCAACCCCACTAAAAGAAATTGACAAATAAAAAGTTGTCTCCTTTGAACCCACTTTGGACCCCAAATTGATAAAAATAAACTAACTACTCGACCGACCCACTAATCATGCATGCATATATACACGAATCCGAACATGGGAAACGTATTTTAACACTAATCAATTCCAATCACGTGGTTTTGTAAGATAAGAAAAATTTGACAAAATAAGTAAAACAATTTTCAGCATTCAAACAAACATTAGTTCATAAAGAGATCACAATTATTATGAAGAATTATGTGATGGGAATTCTCGCATTTCAGTGACGAATACAGTTGGAAGAGAAAAGATATTGAGAAGTACCTGGAGAGAGTCGCTTAATTGGTGCAATAATTTTTGCAGGTGAAGATGATTGGACAGAGAGAGAGAGAGAGAGAGAGAGAGAGAGAGTATTCAGAGCGATATTTATGGTTCTGAAACAGAGCAGTGAATTCGGTTGCCTCAAATATCTAAACTAAAGGCATTTTTATACTATAATTATTCTACCGCATGACTTTCCTTTTGTTTAGGCAAGTATTCGTTGATTCGTTCACTCATTCTTCTTTTAATCTATGATGACTGTGAGGCAACCGGCGACATCGTCCGTGGAATCGGGGCACCAGACTTTGATTCTTTATGTTTGATGTTTGAACGTTTTTCTCATTTTCTTTTTGGGTGAAAGTTCTGAACCCTTTTCTGCCTTTTAACATTAAAAAAAAAAAAAATTATAGTATTTTAGAGCCGTTTATTTCGCTAATTTAAGAGTTTTTTACTGTAATAAAAAAATTAAATGTAATTATTTTTAAAAAAATTTTATTGTAATAAAATTTAAATTCTAAACTCAAATCGGTGAAGTGATTAAAATTTTAGTATTTAATACATTTTATTTTTTGTTTTTTTGTTTTTTATTTTTGCCTTAGCCAATCCAAGACTTCGAAATGTGTGGCAGTTATCTGAGCAGCAGATATGGTCGTTATGGTTGGGTTGACCTGCTTCTTCTTCTTTTTTCTTTTCTTTTTTTTTTTTTTTTTTTTTTTTTTTTTTTTTTTTTTCATTGTTTGTTTACTTGCTTCCGCGTTTTTATCTGCATCTTCCGGTTGTCGCTCTCTCGCTCTAAAATTCTTATTCTTCTTTGACAAGTGCTAATTCTCATTCTTCTTTTTTTACTTGTCTGGTGCTTTAATTTTTTTTTTCTTTTAAAAATAGGACATTTTTTTTTAGAAAATTTTATTTCGGTACCATGTGTTATATTAAAATATAAGTTTGATATTCTCTATTTTTATAATTTTATGTCGGCGCTTTAACCTTTTAAAAAATCTTCTTTTAGTACTTAGGACAGGTTTTTAAGACAGGAAAAGACAAAATCACTTTTATTATTACATATATAAAAAAGGCAGAATGAGATTTTTTTTAGGTGTTTAGTTGTAGATCTAAGAATTTTTAAAAAGATTTTTTTTATATTTAATAATGAGAGTAATTTTGTCATTTCATGTCCTAAAAAATTGTCATGAAGTATGAAAAAAAGATTTTCTAAAAAGTCGAGGTACCGGCATGAAATTATTAAAAGCAAAAAATACTAAACTCATATTTCGATATAACACAAGATACTAAAATTAAATTTTCCCTTTTTTTAATATTTCGTGTTCATATATTGGTCTGTAATTCTTTTTGAGGTACATCCGATTCTTTTTTCTATATTTGAGGTACATATATTGGTCTGTAATATTTCGTGTTCATATATAGACAATATACTTTTCCTATATTTGAGGTACATCCGATTCTTTTTTCTTATTTAGAATCTCCGATAGGTTTGCTAACAAGCTAAAAACTACCTTCCTTCCACTTGTACAAGAAAACTAAAAACTACTCTTAATATGTTTTGAAATTTATAGTTTTTTGCAGTGTTTATTTGATATCTTAGTGACAGTTATGATTTAGAGCTTTGTTCCAATTATTTCTTTGGCTCTTTTTTCTTTAAAAAAAAAAAAGTACTTTCATCTTATATTACATAATAATACAATGTTATTCTTTTTTTTTTTAAGTTTAAAAATATCGTGCGACTAATTATCTAAAAGAGAGAAAAAAAAAAAAAAACGGGTGATTAGGAATACAAAATGGAGGTGGGTTCCAAAAGAGGAAGGTAACGCGGGAGGTGTTCGACTTCGAGCTTTGACCACTCTCATGGACGTTAAAAGGAAGATGTCTTGTATCTTCTGGTTATTTCTTCAAGAAGTTGCACGTATTCAATAATTTTCAAAAAGCGCGAATTTTTAACAATAAAAGGGTGTTTCAAACGTTCTCGAGTCCTAACGACTTGACCACGTACCAAAGTTTATAACGACTTGGTGACGTTAATTATGTGTTATCGTCATTCAAACAATTATGCTTAAACTTTGGGTTTAGGACTTTACGTGAGAAAGTAAGCCTGTCCACCTTTGTATATGAAGTATACTATTTTGTATAAAATGTAGGTGAAAAACACCACTATGTAATAAATTTGGTGATTTTTCTAATAAAAAAAGATTTAATCATTTGGCGCACCTCACGCCTTCATTCTCTTTGGTCATGAAAATCTCGGGAACTATCAAAAAATAAAAAAAGGCCTGAACTTAGATGGAAAGAGAAGTTATAATAAAGTATTCCTCACCACTACACTACAACCCTCAGTACATAGAGAAATTATTCAGTGCACCAAGTGTACCACGTCATCACGTTTACGTAGCACACTCGTCCAATAAAATATTAACATTTGGAATGTGATTTATCTATGTTAACTTTCTCTCTTATTATTCCTTAGATTGATTATCTAGTAACAAGTGCCATAAATATACTCTATTTGATATATTATACTAATTAATTTCAACTTTCAAATAATAATTATTTAGTGTTAATATTATTTTTTTTGGTTTAATTAATTCAGGAAAAATTCATATGATAAAATCTTAGCGTGTTATATATTAGTTTTATAAATGATTAATCTACATCTCTTTATTTGAGCCTTTTTTTTTTTTTCAATTTTCTTCTATTCGATGGCTAGTGATGGCATCGTCATTATAAAAGATATACACTATATATGCTGAGGTTTAACATGCTAATAGTCTAAAGCTAAAAAAAAAAAAAAATAAAAAAAAATGAAAGTAAACAAAGAGGAGATAATTAGAAGGTCAAATTGTGGTTTTTTTTTTTAAATTGATAAGATTGTAACATCCCGCTTTATATTTTAATAAATAAAACACTTTTATAATGATGAAACTATAATAAAGTACAATATAAAAGTTAATTTCAATGTTTCCGTACAACTCAATGTTTTTGTACATGTCGATCCCATGCTCTAGCATCGTAGTGATACAAATTATAACTATAAGTAAGAAGATAATAAAGTTTATAGCTATTAAGAAACTATCATCATAAAAATTAAGAAGGAGATTTTTTAGGAACATTTTTAATGAGTGAAATTTGTGGGTGAACGTGAAGGTTAGAAAACTCAATTATCTATAAGGTAAAAACTAACTATTTTTGACTGTTGGAATAATGACTAGACGATTTTGCCCATAGTTGTTATGAACAATATTCTGTCTATTGGAATAACCGTTGGGATTAGTGATAGGATGATTTTTGCCCTTATTATCTGTTGGAATAATTTTTTGACTGTTTGAAACAATATTTGGACGATTTTACCCTTGGTTAATATTTTGAGGAAAATATAATTAGAGATATCAATCGACATTCGAAACTATGGAGAATTATGGAGAAGACCATAAGGAATAATAGTAAATTCAGAATTCAATTTTGATTGCCCGATGTACTAGTTTTAAGAAAATGACATTTTGGGAATAAATAATTATATGGGTCGAGCTAACTTAATAAAATTTGATAGAAAATTTACTATCCTCAAGTGCAAGTCAATAATTATGATGAAGAAATCAAAAGTAAAAAAGGATGAATATAACGGGTTGAAATTGAAGTTTCATTATCGCGCCCAAATAGTGACAGGCCAATAAATTGTGTCCAACCCAAATAAAAAAGGGAGAGAGAGAGAGATTAGAAGGGAGTGTCGACAAGGATAATAAGATTATGTATAAATTATTATAAAAATATAATATTTTAATCAAAGATTACTATTCACAAATAATATTTTATCACGCATAATAACTGCATAATACTCAAGAGTTTTCCTATAAATAGGCCTTCAAAATTCATTATTTATTGTCCTAGATTTCAGAAACGAAATATTTCTCTCTTCCTCTCTCTAAAATACTTCTTCTTGGCGGAGGTTCTAGTTCTAATCTTCGAGATTCAGAATTCTACTGATAAGGTACGAGTTCTAAACTCGTTACTATTTACGCTTTATAGTTTTATTTTACTATGGTACTGCTTAGGTAAATAATCCAGGTTAATCCATTATAAGTTGTTATAGTGCTCAATTACCGTATACATGAATAGTACCTGTAAGCGTGATTAGTACCTGTATACGTGAATAGTTCCCGAATGCATAAATAGTCCTTATATGCATGAATAGTACTCATATGCGTGAATAATACCGTAGATGTGAATAGTATATGTACATGTGAATAGTATCGTATGCATAAACCATGCCGTATGACTGAACAATACCGTACTATACCCACGAATACCGTATATGTGAACTTTACGGACTCTAGACAAAGGACTAAAGGACCAAATGATTAGACCTAATGGACAACATAATAGGATAAATTTATGGACCTGAAAGTGAAGTAAAAATGGAATAACACTACCATACGTTTAGTTATTATTTAGTATTATTATGTTATTTTGGTTACTGATATGGTATTGTGATTGTTATTATATTGGTTAGAGTATAATTTCCAACGGGAAGCTAAGACATGCTATATTCTGGTTATAACTTCTCATATAGTATCTTTGCATCTGCTATGTTGAAGCATTGCATTCACTTTAAAGTTGAAAGATAATAGGAGATGCTGCCTAAGTAATTATTTAGAAATTATTTTAAGACTAGGTGCCTTCATAGGAGCGTAAAGCTCAACAAAATTATTAAGCCAATAGTTGACAATTAAGAAGTTAAAGTTTACTCAGGCAGTATTCTCCAGGGCCCTAAGATGAACAAAAAGCATAAAGTAAAGTATGAGCATAAATGAGTTTTAACTTTCATGTAAGATAATGACTTTGCTTACTGAGCTCATCAGTTTATTTATACATGTGTTATAGGTAAGGGAAAAAGTATATTGAATTAAACTGGAGAATGAGCAAGGTACCAAGCTGACGTGTTAATACATATGAAATCGACCTGCTAGGAGAAAAGTTTAAAAGGGGGCACCATTATATTTTGAATAATTTCGAGTGTGTATTTAAGACTTTATAGTGTGAATTTTTATGAACTATGTTATGTAACAAAAGTTTAACTTTATTTGGATTTTTGTGTAGTATGTGTTATCAACTATTGTAATATATTTGAATATTCTTATCTTTGTAATAGTTACATTATCTTTGTAATAGTTACATTTTAAAAAGGGTGTTACAAAGATCCTTCGTATTAATACTAGGAAAATATTGGATGCAGACTTACGCTTTATGTGGTGAAAGATGAAACAATTCAGATTTTTTCTATATTTAGGTGGTAGATTTTTTTTTTTCACTCTCTTATTTTGCTCAGAAATACAGATTTTCTCAAATAATGTATTGAGATTTAACCTATGTTGAATTTCCTAAATTGATTTAAGTGTGAAAAATTATATAGTTTCTAATTGATTTTTGTTTAAAAGTTGAATTTTATTACTATAAAAGAATTAAGTAAGTATTTATAATAATTATGATTAGATAATAGATGTAAAGTCTAAGAAGAGAGAGAATTGTGATTTCACAGAATTAACATAAATTAATCATCTAAATGTTAAGTTTTTATTGGATGGACATACCGATATACTGAATAATTCTTTTAGTACGTTAAAAATTTGGTATTTGTCAGTAAGAAAATGTGTGCCTGAAGGCTAAAGTAACAACATTATTTTTTATGGTTGACCGGTAAACATTTGGAGAATTTGATTAATATGTAATGGATCATTCGTTTAAGGTGATAAGTGTCGCTAGGCAGTAGTACTAAATAAATGCAAGATTGATTAGGAGAGGAAAAACGACAACAATAGAAGTGCAATAATGAGAGCGGCGTCAACGCAAGTGAGGACGTTGCACTTGTAACTTGTAGCTTATTATTGTCCGGCCAAGTAGTCGTGGGCTCCAAAATAAATCTGTGTTGGTTGCCGAATCGAATCCGGCTGCGGACGCGCGGTGGTGCGGGGGGGAAGAGACGGATCGTGTATAATAAAAATTTTCATAAAACTTTTGAGATACTCTATAGATTATATTAATTTATGCACGAATAAATTAATCTCATTAACTTATATATATCAAGAACTCAATCAGGAAAAATACCTGGAAGCCGACTCGGATGATAACTTGAGTTCTTTGACCACGAACAGTCCTTGCTCCAATCTTTGTGTTTAGAAAACCAATGTCTTCCACGTCAATTCCTAGAATCCACGAAGACGTGTGTGTGGGCACACATGAGACAAAACGGGTTACAATAAACACTCGAATTTCCACAAACACCATCACATGCACGATGTGGAATTTTTAGAGAAAAAATTTTTCTTTCCTTTCTATCTTGAGAATTTCGGCCAGCCTTAACTCTTAGGGCTGAAAAATTGTTTCCAAAATTTCTATAGAGAAATTTCGGCTACCTCTAAAATTAGAGCAAAAAACCATTCTGAAAATTGTCTAAAAAAATAGTATTTATAGAGTAGAAGTTAAACTTCTAGAAGGAATCCAATCTCTATCTCCAATTTGAATTTCAAACCAAAATTCTCCTCTATCCCTTATCCCTTGTGGCCAGCCATGCTAGGGATTCCTATCCCTATGTGTGGCGCCAATACTGGATAGGGAATGAAGAGAAAATCATCATTTATCCTGTAGTCCAATTTTATTTCAAATTCAAATTCGAATTTAAGTCAAACTTAAATTAATTTGAATTTATAAATTGAACAACTTATCAAATAAGTTTAAATGGATAAATCTAGATGTGTTCAAATTCAAATTTAAATAATCACATTATTTAAATAATAATTAATTCCCAATTAATTATTTTCGAGTATTTAATTTTAGAATT
>NW_010357131.1:262249-289191 GCF_000414095.1 Morus notabilis
TTTAATTAAATTCATTATGAACATTGCTTTTTTATTATTATCCTTAAACATTATCCTCTTGTATATAACACTTATATACAATGTTTAAGGTTACATAAATAATCATGGATATTCATAAAATATTCATAAATATATGCACATAAAATAATGAATAAACTCTTTTATTAAATAAATAATAAATATCCTATTACATCTCATGCTTCTAGGACACCATTCCCAACAATCTGACCATAGAGGTGGAGAAAATTATAAATTTTACTTTTTTTAATACTTAACTTGTTAACAGTATTTTTTTTATAAAAAAAAAATTACTCTTTAATTAATTTTAATTTAAAAGATAGAAATATATGAAGTAATGTTTATAATAGAAATAAAAAGAGACTCATTTTAAGGGATATTTTTAAAAATTATCTTTCGTGGGTGAGAGTGGGACTAGTGCAGTCATTTTGAGGAGACCCATCAGCCTCTCTTGGATGTGTATAATGTATTGTCATCGTTTGCTCAAGAGAAAATGAGACAAATACTTCTTAAAATATATAAGTATTGAAGTTTTATTTTTTTAATTAAAATATTATATTAGTTAAAAAGATATTAATTAAGAGTAAGAGATAAAAATTTTTAAACAATACATCCAATTAGTGAGTTTTCCAATTTTCTCTTTGCTAAATGTTAGTTTACATATATATATATATATATATATATATATTTTATTTTTTTTTTAAATCCATTATTGGTGGTGTTTTGTGCCACCAATTGGTTAAAAACAGAAGTTCCAACTCAAAAAGAACAAAAAACAAAAAGGAAAAATATGTTGGAACAGTAGTGTGAATACAGATTTATATCTTATTGTTTTCATTTTTCACCTCCTTACTACGTCTTAGGGTTTGTCGGTTCTTGAATAGTTGCGAAGGACTCTCCAAAGGTAAAGTGAGTGAGGTCTTTAAAAGGTGTGATAGTGGAGTGCAAATTGCCTGTGAGTGTGATAGAGGCTAGTATTTATTGAAGATATTTGTTAGGTTGCACCTTTAGAGGTATCGAGTTATTCTTTTTTACATTGAGATCCTGTTTACTTTTTGAATTTAAGTTTTTAATTTGAATTAAAATGTGATATTTTTTTAAAGTTTTTATTTGTAACAGAAAAAATTAAATGTAACATTTGTGAAAATTTTTAACTATAAAATTCTAAATTTAAAAATTTAAATCGATAAAATAAACGAGACCTGAATATTAATCTCTTGATAATCCATCTCGTTTGACATCTCTTTTGATGTAAACAAGATGCATTTGCCTCGAGCACGGGGTCGTGGTATGTCGTTTAACATACGAAAATGCCACCTCAAGGGTGAGGCTGTGTCACGTTGAGTGTCAGACGACGCTTATATCCTTCTTAAATATGAGGCGACACGTGGCTTGCCTTCTTTATTCTAATAAAAGTTGACCCAACAATATCCATAAAAAAATAACAGAATTTCTATGTATATTTTATTTTTCAGTAACTATGAGTATAATAGTGTGTTAATCAGGAGTTAATCCTATTTTTAATTCTGAAAAGAAACACATTCGAAACATTTTGAAAATAAATAAAAAAACATGACTTTGAAAATTAATCAAAATACGATTTTTTATGAAATTTAATAATATTTTTTTAATATAAGGATAGAGGGATTAGAATTGTATATATTATAGGGAGTCATGTGCGAAATTATCGTTAAATTGTGGCTATAATAACATAATTTTTTTTTTATTTTTTACACGATGGTAACAGAAAATATGATTAATCATTCATTTAAAATTTAAGGATAAATTACACAGTTACCCCTAAATTATAGATCTTGACATAAATGCCATTTGAATTTTAACTTTTTTTCCTAGAACTTTAGTAGTTCTTACAAAATTTTCCTTCTATTAAACTCTTGATGGAAAATGTCATGTAAAATGTAAAAATTAAAAAATGAACTCCTTATGTTAAGATTTTTTTTAACATAAATAACATGTGTTACACAAAATAATGAGTGTCATTTTAATAATTTAGTAAACAATTATTCTGTTAGCTATTCCTCATACAGTCACATGAAAATATAGTTACGTAGCAGGAGTTATTATTTTTTTTTACTATACCTAACTTTTTTCTTAATTTGCTTGACCTAGAGATCTTTAGAGGTTCATAAATGGTAACCAATAACAATAACGAAACTAAAAATTTAAATAAAGGGGAAAATTTTGCAATAGTTACTAAAATTCAGGAGCAAAAAAAAACTAAACATTTGGTTCATTAATTCATAATCATGATTCAGAACTATTTTTGATTTATGTGTATTTTTTATGTGATAAAATATTATAATAAACCACAAATCATGATTCGAATCATGATTCGCCCCATTCACTTCGCTGATTCGAGTTTAGAATTCGAGTTTTTCTATAGTGAAAAGCTCTCACAAACAATCACATCTAACTTTTTTACTACAGTAAAAAATTCTCACATAAAGTCACATCTCAACTCGAATCAGTGAAGTGAACGAGTACGCTTAAAATAAAGTTCGAGAATAGTTTGTAATAAGGCCAATAGTTCAAGGGCAACCGTGTAATTTAATGTAAATTTCAATGGTAAACGTCTTCTACGAAGAGAAAAGTGAAGCATTTGCAATGAAGCCCTCTATTCCTTTTAGAACTGCCACAAACTCCAAATTCCAGAACTTTGTGCTTCCAGGCCCTACACACGCACCGCGCGCGCCACAGCACCGCAGGGATAGTTCCGTAAATACAGACTAATCAAAAAAAGTCCAAAAGAAAAACTCCGTAAAACTGAAAAGTCTTTTATCACCCTTCCAAAAAAAAAAAAAAAAAAGTGTTTTATCGCTAATTTTTACTTTTCATTTACCAACCTCCTTTCAATTTCCTCAAACCCAAATTTCTTTTCCATTAATTTTTATATTTCTTTTTTTTTTTTACCATTTTCAATTTATTTTCCAATTTTTACTTCAAGGGCTATGGAGGTTTTCGCCGGCGACCGGCAAATCCCCAACCCCGACGGCTTCCCTCAGCATATAGCTCCTTTTCCGGAGCCGACCGACCTCATCTACGACCATCCGACGGCTGTGCTTCACTCGCCTGACATCATCAACCACCGTCCGATTTCGCCGCCGCAGAAACTCCGTCCGATCAGGTGCAACGCGAGGTATCCGGCGGGGGAATTTCCGGACAGCGGAGGCCTCGTCGGAACCCTAGGAAATGGGTTTCTGAGCAGCCAGACTGGTTGCTTCGACGGAGAGTTTGAGTGGGCCGTGAAAGTTGAAGGCGGCGATGCTCCACCAATGAGCACTGTTTGTGGGAATGTTTCTGCGGCGGCGGATGACCCGATTGGAGTCGGGTCGGGTACGTCAGTTGAAGGCTGGAAACCAGACGGCGTGAAACGAGGACTGGAGAACGAGTCTAGGTGCGTTTTTGCATTTTTGCTATATCCAATATGTTTTCTTAATCTTCATTTTTGTTACTATCTAATTTATTGTTAATAATCTAATTTAATGTTTTTTTTTTTAATGCCACTCTGAAGTAATGTTCCTGTAAAGCGCACCTTTTCATTTTGTTTGTTTGCATTGAATACACATTGGTTTTGACATTTTGTAGGCAACTTGTTGGTTAAGCTTTTTGCGTTTTTTTTATTATTATTTAAAATCCAATATATTTGGTGGTAATTGTCTCCCTGTGACTTGTAGCATTAAGCAGACTAACGCAGAGCATGAATTTTTTTTTTTTTTTTTAGTGAGAAGGCTTTTTTCTTTTTGGTTTTACTATTGATATTTTTCTTTCTATAATTTGTTAGAGGATTTCCAATGTACTAGTCATGTCATCTTTTAGTCAAAATGACTAATAATTTAATTTTTTTTTAGCTTTTTTTACTCTTTAATTATTAGTTAAATGGTTAATTATTTTAGAGAATACATTTCAAACTAACTAAGAGATTGTTTTGTGCATATACTTAAAATTCAAACTATGATTCTGTTAGTATTTTACTCTCATAAAGAATTTGAATAAAAAAATTCTCGCAAATAGTTCTCCTAAAATGAATTTGAATCGAAACCCAAATCATTATTTAAATACACTTTTTAAACGGGCCCTAAATATAACTAATAAAAAGGAGCTGGCCGTTTGTTTTTTCTTTTATTTTATTCTTTTAAACCACAATACATGAAAGGTTCATTTTAAATTCAATAAAGTTATTGATCTTTTAAATTTAATAAATATAAAAATTATTTATATTTAGTTAAAATAAAGAATATGGATAGAGTGAGTCATCCTTGCTAAAAGTTATTTTAACTGTAAAATTTAGAGAGTTGTTCTTATAACAGCTAAATCAATTTTTTGGGGGGCATATTTACTATAGTAGTAGACCCCAGATACTGCCTATCTGCCATAACCTAACAAAACTGCTTGAGGTAGACAGTTTTTTTTTCCTACCCAAAAATGCCCTTTCTGTAACTGGTGTTTCCGAGTAGAGAAATAGGTATAAGTTCTGCATACCTATTTCTGTAACTGGTTCAAATATACTGTCTATGCTTTCAGGGAATTCAAGTTTATTTTGAATTTCTAGCTGTAGATGTTTGGTGAAGATCATTAATTGAGACATATTATTGTGTTTTAGATTGGTTCTTGTCACCAATGTCTACTACGGATTAAATTTGGTTGTTTCCCTTTTCCTCATAGTTGGATTGCACTTAACTGGGCTTGAAGTGGAAGAACACTTTATAAGAGCAATTTAAAACATCTCACAAGGATAAATCCCATATTTCACTTTATAATGCACGTGCAATTCTGTGATAGTAGTTTGATTGTGCTTCTTGGGTCACTGCAATATTCTAAAGGGAGATTTTGGTGAGACTGCTAATTCTTATATGCCTGCGAATCATAAGAAATCTAAGAAATCTTGTATGTTGGTTATTCTGGTTCAAAAATTGATGCCATTAGTCATTGTTGGCTTTATATGTTCAAGTGAGAAAATGGGAGTAAATTTCATGTGCTCTTGATATTAGTTTCACGGGTTCTTTATATAAGGCTGGATGATTGGTTAGTTTCAATTTTTCTAATACAACTTTGCACAAATTCGACAGATTCTTCCCCGTCCTCAGTTCGTCTTCAGATGATGGTGTTGAGTGCTTGGCAACAAACTTCAAAGGTCCAGTTAACCAAAAGAGGCGGAGAAAATCCAGGAGGAATGATCTTGAGCATTTTCTGGAAAGTCTGGTGATGGAAGTGATGGAGAAACAAGAGAAGATGCATAAGCAGTTGTTAGAGATGATGGAGAAGATGGAGAAAGAGAGAGTAATGAGAGAAGAAGCTTGGAAGCAGTTGGAGATAGAAAGACGCAAGAGGGATGAGATGGTAAGAGCCGAAGAGACTTCTCGAAGCCTAGCCCTCATCTCCTTTATCCAGAATTTGTTGGGTGAAGAAATTAAAATCCCCAAACCAGGGCCTCAACTCACCGTGGAAGAAAACGGGGTGAAAACTGACTCGCAACCAGATAATAAACGCGATACAAATAACAAAATCAAATGGCCAGAAGCCGAAGTACAAGCCCTCATCGCTCTCCGAACTGTGCTGGAACATAAGTTTCAAGTTTCAGGCTCCAAAGGATCTATATGGGAGGAGATTTCCGCTGGTATGCATAGCATGGGCTACAAAAGAACAGCAAAGAAGTGTAGAGAGCAATGGGAAAACATAAACAAATAGTTCAAAAGGTTGTCGGAAAGCGGGAAGAAGCGGTCGCCAAATGGTCACGAGTTATCAGAATTTTCGTAACTTGGACATGCTGTAGAGTACTGGACTTGTAAATCCAGAAGTTGGTGTTAACATCACTAACAACGGTGACAATGCCGAAAGTGTGGGATATTCACTGTAAACTTGGCTAAAACCTCTTTATGACACTAAAATGCAAAAGAAGTTGCTGAGAGTGCTAAATGTAGTCTCATCTTTTGCCTTGATGATGAATCAAATGACCATATCATTTATGTAACTATTGAATCTACCTATTTTTTTTATTAAAAAAAAAAAAAAAACACCTATTGAATCTACCTAAGCTTTTTTCTTTTTCCTCGTTTTCCTCTTTTGTAACATCTTTTTCTAATCGAGTACTATCTTTATGTTAAGTATTTCTGCTCTATCATATTTGATCTTGCTTTTCTTCTGTGACCAATAACTATTTTTGTTGCATGGACGTGAGAAGTTGCATCAAGTGACAGAACTGTTGGGAATAATGCGGGTAGAATCAAATTGATTGTTGCGTTCATTCACAAGCTTCTACCATGTTTTTGACTTTTAACACTATTTATTTTACAGCATCTGATTGCTTAAGATTGTTAATTAAGAAACAAATTAATGCGGTACTGAAAATCGCATAATTTCGTAGGGTTATTAACCCTATTAGTTCCTGAATTATAAACGTTGTCATTTTAGTCCCCTAAAATTCTTTTTCTCAGCAGATTATTTTTTGAATTTTATTATTTTTTGAATTTTGATTTTTTTTGATAGCTTTAGTCAATGACATTGAAATTGATAAATGACTTCTGAAATTTCATTGGGATAATCCCGTCCCAATCACATATTAATTGAAATATGTGCAAAAATGGTTACATAAATGTAAAACTTTATCTTTACGATTGTTAAAACCCCTTAAAAACTAGAATATTTCATAATTAATACAATCATTTCGGTAAAAGATTTATTTACTGAGCGACCTACAAAAAAAAAAAAAAAATCAAAGTTCCAAAATAAAATGTCAAGAAAAAAGTTAAAGAACCAATGTCAAATATTGCTCGTAGTTCTAATTACCCAATTTTATAGGCAAGTAAAACTGAGGACGAGGGACATATAACATATTCAACTTTACGTGCAAGCTTTCCAGTGATTAATCGATTGCCTTTGTACTACGAAATGCTTCTTAACGAATTGACAACCTTTTGTTTACTCTTTTTTTTTTTTTTTGGTAGACGAGATTGCGCTATAACTGATTAACTGCGGATATCATAGGGGTTAGTATAATTTTTGGTAGCTCATACGGGTTAATATATAGACTTTGTAATCCCATTTTAGTGTTTTTTTTTTTATATTTTATTTTTGCATTTAATTATTCCTTTTTTTGAATCATTTGCGGAATATCAGTACTTAACATTGAACAATTCCTCGATACACCAATACATTTACGAACCAAACTTTAAGAAAACCAAAATTTGCATTGATCAACAACATTACATGATAACAAAATAAAAATCACGATGTGGTTCATATGTATACAAGTACGAAAACAATATAGCTTGTTCAACACACGACAGAACAGCAAAGAAGCGTAAAGAGAAATGGGAAAGTACATCAACAAATACTTCAAAAGGTTGATGGAAAGCGGGAAGAAGCGGTCTCCAAATGGCCACAAGACTTGGATCAGTGTTTTCATAACTTGAACTTGCTGTACATCGATCGCTAACAATGGTGACAATGCCAAAAGTGAAAAAGATTAGTACTCCGCCATCAATATATAACTTTGACATTTTTTTCCCTTTATTTACTCTTCTGTAACATATTTTTCTCTCTTTTTCTTATGGAGTTTTTCTCCAGTATGATCTTTTTTTTTTTTTTTGGTTAATTACCAGTAACTCTTTTGAAACGTGGGATTTGCATAAATTGAAAGTGCTCTTGAGAAATGCACGAGGTAGCCTTAAATTGATTGTTGTACGTTCGATCACAACTTCCACGCTCTGATTTCACTTGCTAGCACTACTGTGTTATATAGCATCTGATTACTTAACGAGACTTGTAATAACGTATTCTGTTATGCATTATCAGATTTCATTTAATCTTTTGGTGTTATGTTCCGAAAGATTACTACTTAAACATTGAACATTTCCCAGATACGCCAACGCATTTACGAACAAATAATAATAACTTTAAGACCCAAAGACCAAAATCTTCATTCAACAACATAACATAACAACAACACCGAAGATCATGATGTGGTCATACAAGTACGAAGACAATCTAAGTTCAACACACGACGCGACATAACTTTATTATATTATTATAGCATAAACTATATATTAATTTAGTCCGGCATAACGGACATGCATAAGCGACATATGATGATGATCATCATATGTCTTAATCATAATTAATCACTTAGAAGCTCGATGGAGGATGAAGTAAACAACCACCAGAACGAGCGGGACGCTGAGAAAGGCGAGAGTCGAAGGCGGTTGAACCGGTCCCATCCCCAGCGGAGCAAACATCACCACCGCCGCCACCACCGCCATCACCACCACCGACCAGAAGCCCCACACAACATTAATCTGTCCCTCCATGTATAGTATATCTTCCAACGAAATTAAAATATGCTAGAGTGAAAAAATGGAAGTAAATTTTCAGTCGGAGTACGGGTTTTGTTTTTCTTCTTCGTACGTATATGTACTTTAGCATGGTGACTGTTCGAAAACGATACAACGGTTGGCGAATCGGTGTGTTGTGATGGTATATATTAGGTTTTCCATATATGTCTTGCGACTCCAATTAAAAAAAAAAAAAAAGGAAACGAAGAAGAGAGAAGAAAACCTGTTCATGATGTTTAGGGCAGCGTACGAATAGTTTCCACCGCTTTATAGTTTTTCTTTTTTTGTTTGCTTTCCCCCCATTTTTAGGGTTGTTATTCAAATTTTGAAAATTGTAATTTCTTTTTCTTCTAACAAAGTAGAAGAAAATTTTTAAGTGAAACAGACATATTACTTATTCTGAAAACGAATGAAATAAACATATTACTGTAGTAATTTTTCATGTAATTTAGCAAATTATTTACTTTGCAACAGAAATTTGATTTAATAATCCTGATAATTTATATATATTACTTGGTCTTTAGGGTTGTTAGTCCCTGAGTTACTATATATTCAATCAATTTAATTTGTTTTTACAATTCGGTGCTTAGCTAATTTAACTTATTTTGATAATTTTGGTCTCAGTGGATTTTTAAAATCTAACGGAGATAAACACAACTTTTATTTTAATACAATCACGTAATTATAAGTTTTTTTTACTCTCTTTAATTACTTCTTTGAAAATCTTTAAAAGATTATAACATTCTGTAATGTGACTTTTTTTAAAAAAAGTTTATATGTGATTATGCTGTAGGCACGTATAATCTCCTCAAGTTTAAAACTTTATCTATCGGCCATATGTAATCAATCCATTGAACGGTTAGAGAACACAACTGATTAGAAAATATATGAGGAAAAGAGTCAAACATCTCTTAAAGTGCATAATCTGAATATTTACCTAATTACTCTTAATTAATATTCTTTTTAAATAACTATATTAGTCAATAGGGTATTAATCAAAAATAAAATAGTAGAAATCCATACTCATACTTTAAAAGTAAGTTAAACAATTTTCTTAAAAAATATATATATATCAATGAAAAAAATAAAAACCAAAATAACCCTTAAAAATTCTAGGAATTAATCAATATAGGGCCAAAATTTCTTTATTATTATCTTAACTCGCCGAGTTGCTAAGGTTTTTTTTCCAAAAAAAAAAAAAGTTAATGGTTGTTGTGTTTGTGCCTATTGGGCAAATGGTATGGGTGGTAAGTGCTTATGTGCAAGCATTGGAAGACGGAGTACAGGTGATGAGGCAACCTAAGACTGCCGGTAACATCAACGTCAATCTGGGGTGCTGTCGATCAGTGAATGCCACTAATAACCGGCAAACGCCGGGTTTCTCGTGGAGCTCGCCAATGCCTTGCCACTTGGTCGATCGCCACTTTTTTTTTTTCTTTTCTTTTCTTTTGAGGTAAAAATTCATTGTGCTTTTGGCTACTATAAAACTTGACACTTGCCAAGTACTAATACTACCTTCTAACGTCTGCGCAATTTCAAATCAAAGGCTAATTTTAGTGAGAAAAAGCAGATCATAGAGAGGGTGGGAATCTTGGGCAAAAGAAATGGAACGTGGAGGTTTTCATGGCTACCGCAAGATCCCCAACACGACTTCGGGTAACGTACTATATATAATATAAATATATATGCAGATTTAAGATTTTTAAGCAATACATTTGTAAAATTTGTCCATTATCTATTTAGTTAAACTGTTAATAATGCTACTTTCTTTCTTATTTCTCCAGAAATATGATTCTATCATGATTCGTATGCATATTCGGTAATATTGACGACTAACGTCCATATAAACTGACATTGTGTTTTCGTGTTTAAAGTCTCATCCGGCGTGATGATCTTCTCATGCATGCAACTGTTTATATGTTCACTATACTTGAGATATCTCTCCGGGGTGGCTATGGCATATATATATATATATATATATATATACATATATCATGTGTGTGTGTGTTTTTATGTATTTGTGCATTTGTGTGTAAATCAGTATTTTTTTCAGTGTTTCATTTACATGCATAGTCTTTTTTTCCTCTAACTTAGCCATGGCATATTTCTCTCCCCTCTCGATCAGTGTCTTAGTTAATACCTTGGGTGCAAAATGACATATAGCTAATATTTAAACTAAGTTCGCGGAGTATATATAATATATGTATGTATGTCTGTATATATTCTGTTGTTTCTTCGGTCACGCGCGATCTGTCTCGGCTGTTTGGTCATCTTGCAAGAATTTATTTTTATACTGCGTGATCTCTGTTGGGCATTAACGGCCACTATTCTATTGACCATGATAAGATAAATATGATGGGTCTCTTTAGTCATCTCCGATAGCTTTCTTATATAATTAAGTTGCTCTTTTTCTTTGTGTTATTCTGATCTGCTTAAAAAAAACAGAAAAATGAAGAATAGTTGTTCAAAATCGCCACGATTGTGAATGCGGCATTAAAAAAAAAATGTTTGGATGTTGCTGATGATCATCAAGTGTTAGAAACTGATCAAGAAAACTGTTTCGGACAGAGAGAGAGAGTAGGATGAAGTACAAGTGGCGGGTACCGTGCATGCAATCTAGGACCCCACATCAAACAAGTGGCACTCATGCATGCATATTCTCAACCACTAATAAGATCCCACTCTATATATATATATATATATATATATTCATCACCTATTTGTTCGCTCATGTATTGATCACCTATTTTATCATCCGCAAACCACCGTCCACACACCTATTTTATTTTGCTTTAAAAAACACTTTTAATTTTAACTCAAAATAAAAACTCGAATGATGGTTTCTTACTTATTTATTAAAAAAAAGAAAAATATTAATAAAATCTCTATTCTCCCTTCAAATATGAATACTACCGTGCTAGTTTTATGAAAAAAACAAAGCCCCTTATCGGATTTGAACCGATGACTTACGCCTTACCATGGCGTTACTCTACCACTGAGTTAAAAGGGCAAGTAGATCCTAAAGAGATTCCACTTCCTCATGAATTTATCTTGAATCGGGATCTTTTGGCTCAACTTTATCCCAGTTTTGCTGAGGGAGCAACCCCATTTTTCACCTTGAATTGGTCCACTCGATCCAGTTCAAGCTATTCGCATCACGGGAAAATGGAGTGCTTCCTTCATCGCGGAGGGCGGGGGGCTAGGGAACTGCCAACCTAGGTTTCAATAACTTGACTTGTAGGATTGAACTTTCTAAGACCTATTGGTCCCCATCAAACGCCCTACTCGCCTTCTTCCCGAGTAAAGAAAAGGTGCTAAGACACTGATAATTCTATTTTTCGGTCGATTTGCCGAACTAATTTTAGAGAGAGATCGCCTTACCAACTAGAGGGCAAGGCTTATTTTTAATACTTTTATTAAATAATTAATAATTTATAATTCAAATTATTAATTGGACGTGCACTTATCTGTGTCACTCACAAGCATCAGGAGCAGTTTCTTGCCTTAGGAAAAAAAAGAAGTATGCATAGGCTCTTCCTTTAACTTGCCTCATTACTCTTAGCTCCCGACTACACTCTTAGCCTCCTCCCGTAACTTTATTCATTACTACTAGTCTCCACTACCCCTACGCTACAATGAGTAGTTTTGTAGCCATTTCTTTGCGTTAAAACACTGGCTAGCTTATAGTGCCTACTAGTCTCTCTCTCTCTCTATTTATGGTCCGTTTACTTCGCTGATTCAAATTTTTAATTCGAGTTGAGACGTGACTTTCTGTGAAAATTTTTTACTGTAGTAAAAAAGTTAGATGTGATTATTTCTGAGAGTTTTTTATTATAGTAAAACTTAAATTTTAAATTCAAATCGGTAAAATAAACGGAGTCTTAAACATCAAATATTGCGACTGTGAGATCAAATCTTGTCCCACTATGCTGAATCAAATAATTATCACCCTTCAAGAGGAGAGAAACCCCTAAAGCTTCCTTTATCTTTCAGACAAAACCATATGTGGTTGGTCGAGTCTGTTTTTCTTCACTTTTCGAGATCATTTATTAAAGCTTTTGATTCTTGTCGTTTCTATTATCTTTTATACATTTATATGCGGAAAAGAGTTCAAAAAGTTCCTTAGGGCCAATGGGGCCCTTCACCGTATAAATCTGCACGCTCACGTGATTACTTCCAGAAAACCGCATTAGATTGGTCCACGTATGTTCTGTTCAACTTCGTTTCCCAAGTCACCATCTTCTCTTTCCTTTCGTCGTTTTTTATTTTTCTTTCTGCTAAATGGGTCCTATAGTTTTCCTATATGTTAAAAGCTGCGCGCCAAACCCACTTTAATAAGGATTAGAAAGCTTACAAAAAACTAATAGGTTAGGACTTGTTCTTTTAAAGTTTAATTTAAGTATAATTTTTTAGTTGAATTTGAGTTATAATTTGAGTTGAACTTGTAATTTGAGTTTGTGTTTAGTTGTGTACATTTGAATTATAGTTTGAGATAAGAATCTTTTTGAGTTTGTGTTTGAGTGAGTCAAAACTTGAATTTGTATTTAGATAGTATTTTAATAAAAACTCAATATTGATGAAAAATTTTAATATGATATATAGGTCGGGTTTTATTCGTCTTTTTATTGTCAACGCATAAAAAAAATCATCTTAATCATAATTAAAACGAAAAAGTTATAGCATTTTTAAGAATAAAAAAAATATTGTTCATTAATTTGAGTTCGAGTTTCTGAACTCGAGTTGAAGAAGAAACTTGAACTCGAGTTTTAGTCTTAAACTCGAGTTTGAACTCAAGTTTAAACTCGAGTTTAAACTTAAAAGAACATGAACTCGAATAAAATTGTAACTCGAGTTACTTTTTTTTTAGTTTTTCACTCAAAAGAACGAGCCTTTAATTTCTTTTAACATTTTAAACAAAAAATTTAGAAACGATAACAAGTATATATATGTTATTTTTTGTTATTTTTTTTCGTAAACTGTTCGACTATAGTACGCTGCTGCGGTTTGGCATTGACCATTGGTTCGCTTGTTTTTAAATGATCAAATTAATTATAAGTTATTTATCTAATTTATCCGTTTGGCTTGTTTATTTTTAAATGTTACTTGTGTAAAACTCTATCGAAAAAGAATATGATCATTGTGGAATACCTGTCAGCTAATCCGGCCTCTCTTAGAAGGAAAATGAAAACAAAATTTCCAATGATATACTTGAAATTCAAGATATATATTAGTCCTTCTCTCAAATACAATATACTAAGTTAACTATATCATTTCTTTAATAATTTTTTTAAAAAAGAATAAAAATACTAATAGGAATCATTGATCATGTTTCAAAATTAGATAAACACTAGCGTTTGGTAGAGGGATTCGTTCCCTGATTTGAATTATGATTCGTGATTTGTTACAGTATTTTTTCTCATAAAAAAATACACGTAAATCGAAAATGATTCGAATCACAATTCAAACGAATTTATTAATTGCTAATTTCTACTTGAACTTGACCAAGACCTTTTTTCTTGTCTGAATTATTATAAACTCAATTAATATAACTTGTGCCAGGGACCAGCCCATCCGATCAGATAATCAACCACTCCACCGCCACCACCAACCAACCCCCCGCCGCCGCTGGAGACGACAACGAATGCACGGTGAGAGAACAAGACCGGTTCATGCCGATCGCGAACGTGATCAGAATCATGCGCAAGATCCTCCCGCCGCACGCGAAGATCTCGGACGACGCAAAGGAAACGATCCAGGAGTGCGTGTCGGAGTACATAAGCTTCATCACCGGAGAAGCCAACGAGAGGTGCCAGAGGGAGCAGCGGAAGACGATCACGGCGGAGGACGTGCTGTGGGCGATGAGCAAGCTCGGCTTCGACGACTACATCGAGCCCCTCACGCTCTACCTCCACCGCTACCGCGACGCCGAGGGAGACAGGAGTGGCTCCTCCTCCTCCTCCGCTGTCTCCATGCGAGGCGACGTCGTTCCGTTCATGAAGAGGGCTGTTGACTACGGGAGCGTCGCGGCTTTCGCGCCGGCGGCGGCGTTTCATCACAACGGGTTTTTCGGCTACTTCAAGGATAATAATGGCTCCGGTGCTGGGGGTTCTGGTAATAATTCACTGGCTGCGGTGTCTAAAGGAGAACAACATGGGCAGTATAAATAATTTAGGATCGTGGTTTTTGGACAATTGGGGTGCATGGTGCGTGGCGACTGTGGCCAAGGGAATAACTGCTTGCGTTTTCTTTTAATTTACTGTTTTTTTTTTTTTTTAACGGCTTTGTAATGCTTGTTTGAATTTGGGATGTGGGAATCCCATTGAATTTTAAGGTTTAATAAACCCCTTCCGTGCCCATTTTTGTTGAAGCCTTTTTCTTCTCAGCTGTTATCTGTATGGTGGGTGGAAAGTTTTCTGAAAAAAAAGAAAAACATGAAAAAGGAAAATAGAAAGATGAAAATAGCTCCCAGCGAGGATCGAACTCGCGACCTTTCGCTTACGAAGCGAACGCACTACCACTATGCTATGGAAGCAAGTTGTCATTCTAGTTTCTATTAAATTAATTCGAAAAAGTTAATGCCAAAAAAGAGAAGACAGACACTCGCCACATGTTGCATGGGGCTGACGTTTACACTTGGCGTTTGTTGTTCCAACGCACTAGGAAATGGGATAAGAGTATTTTTGTCAAATAAAAGAGCAAAGTATTTATCTTTCAGCACCAGCCAGTGTTACGCTCCAGTGCACACCAAAAACAAGACTACCAAATTTAATTGAAAGACAGCGGCTTAAGAATTCAATTTGAGCGTTGAAAATAACAAATTTAATTGGTCGCATCTGAAGTTATGACAAAATCCTTGATTAGTATCCTTTAACCAAGTGAAGGGGCTTCAATACACTGCCTTTTAGTATCGGTTTGATCATCACTCTCTTGGTTTTCTTCCCCCTCTGCTTCATGGTGTTCCTGTGTGTCAGCTTCGCATCTTTTCCTTTGAGGAATCACTTGGAAAAAAGACGTCTTCCAATCCTTGGTTTCCAAGAACTTGAGAAGTATCTCAATTGCTTGATTTACAGTAAGGACCTGCACTCAAAACGACAACCTAGTTAGTATAGAACGATAAAAAGAAAAAAAACCGAGATTTATAGGATTTAGATGAGAGCAAGTTGCCACTTGATGCATGACTTTCCAGACCAACCAACCCGGATCTTGCCTCGCAGGCCTCTCTGCATTTTGTGAGCAAAGCGCTCGATCTTAGAAAAATTCCATTTTGAACGGCACGAATCTTTCTATTTTTGAGCTGGAATTTGAGTTGTCTCCCCAGGTTTTGCCACTTAAAGTGTATACAAGATGGCAATGCGATAACAAATTATTCCCAGGATATATGTTAACAAAAAAAGGCATCTTCAGTCTTCATGGGAAGATGTGTGTTAGTTAATCCAGCACAAGTCTGAATGACAACAACTAAAATTTGCAATCTGACACCGTTCAACACCCTAAAAGAGTGAAAGTCCTACATCCCGCAACTTATGTCAAGAACCAAAATTCAGTAAGCGAGTATAATTGTCATTCGAAATTCCCTGGCAGCTGAACAATTAACAGTTGCACTAAGGCAGAGAAACTGCTGTGTCCAACAGTGGTTCCATTTTTGCATATTGCGTTTAACATTAGTCATCAAATGCATGCCTTTGTGATTGCCTTTGGCATAGTCATCATGTGCCCTTTTGAATTCAATGCGTGGTGTAAAGTTAAAAGTGTATGCAATTTTAGTTGCACTGTAAGCAGCCATTGTATCGTTGTGTGACTTCCAATAGTTCTTGTATATTTATAACTAGACATCAAGTTAACTAAATAGAGCATTTTACAAACTTTATAATATACCTGGGAACTAGACATCTTCAAGTAGCTCCCAATTGGGAGCTTTGCAGTTTGGATGCCCTGCTCTTGCGCTTTCTTCATGGTTATCCCTTTCCACCGATTTCGATCCACCAATCCGCCGATTATGTACAGTTTCTTCGGATCAAGTTCATCAAGCACGGTTTCTGAATCAGCTGTGAGATACACCAGATTTTCCTTCTGGTCTTGCAAAGCTTCGATGTAAGATCGATTTTCCTTCTCGATTATCCACTTGTCGAATCCGGGAAGCCTTTGCAATTGGCTTCCCATCTCCCCGGCGCATCCGGTCAACCAAAGATGCCCCGGGTTTGCACATCTTCCATTCATTGCATAAGAATACATTATCTGCAGGCTTTTGTCAGTAACAAAGGACCCTCACAAGAATAGTATAATCACATAAAGGAAAACACCAATTTGAACCTAAAACGGACTAAAATATATGAAATTCCAATTCAAAGATGAATTTTACTTCTACGAAAACTAGAGAGAAAAGGAAGAGAGGAAAACTGCTGAACGAGGCTGTTGATCTCGGATGGAGTCATGAGGTGAGAGAAATCGAGGTCGATGATGATGTTCTGTCCAGAATGTTTGGCATTCGTGAGCCTCTCGATCTTCTTCTCTCTCTCCTCCGACCTCTTCTCCATTCTCTCCTTCCTCAGGCTCTTCCTCGACTCGATCAGCTTCGAGCGCTCCTCCTCCGGGACGCTCGCCAGCGTCTCTTCCCATTCCTTCCGCTTCCGCTCCGCATCCTTCTTCTTCTGCTCCTTCGCCTGCGCTTTCTTCTCCGCCTTCTTCGCCTCGTACTTCTGCTGCTTTAGCAGCTTCTTCTGGGCGTTCTTTGACAGAGGTTGCTGGGGAGCTTCTGAAGGAAGGTGTTCGAGGGCTTTTTCGTCATTTTGTTCGGCCTCCATTGGAGGCTTCTTTTGCTTGATTTTGAGCGGGATGTGCTCTGTTCAGATGTTTTAGGGTTTGGGACCGGGAAATGGAAATTTTATGTCAATGAAACGACGTCGTCAATTCTGGACAGAGAAATCTGGTGCTAGATAAATTTTTTTTTTTTTAAGGGTAAGATTTTGTAACGACATGTTAAATACTTGCCGATAAATAATTTAAAAAAAAATGTTGGAAAAACATGTACTCGCCGAAATCCAATGTGTGTTGTTGTTTTTTATTATTGTTATTATTATTATTATTTGGGTATTTTTAAAAAAAAATAAAAGTATTAAACAATATCAGTCCACATATCGATTTTGGTTAAGTTCTATCTAGTATATATCTTGTCCAAGGTTTTGGAAGATATTAAAACATTTAATCAGTGGTTGGATTTTTTTTATGAATATTCTATAAAATAAAATAAAATATTTGTTTATGTAATTTAAAGACTTGTTGATTTGCACCTAAATTTAAAAAAAAAATTATAACGAGCTTGCTCGTTTACATTCAAACTCAAAAAAAGTTTAAACTCAAATTATAACTTTATTCAAGTTCATGTTCTTTTATAAAATTTGAGTTTGAATTTAAATTTTAACTTTAGTTTGAGGTTAAAATCTAAGGATGCGTTCACTTCAATAATTCAAATTTGTTAATTCGAGTTAAGAAAGTGGATTTGAGTTGTAAAAAATTTAAGGGCCCGTTCACTTCGTGCATTACACTCAAATAAAGTGAATTCAAGTTTGTTTTTGGACTGAAATAAGCGTTCGCTTACCCAAACTTGAATTTAAAATTTGAGTAATAACTCGAGTAGGTAAACTTCACCGTCCCCTCAAACTCTCATTACTCGAGTTATTTTCTACAGTGCTCTTCTGACATTTCTCTTCCCGTTGGATTCCTGTTGCCTCACGAGAAAGCTCTGCCTGCTCTGCAAAAAGCTTGCAGATTCTCCTCAATGAGACCAACGATTAATCAATCCACTATGAAATCGCTTGGACCGCTGCACACCATTCCCACAAGCGTGTTCTTCTTGGACTGCTGTGAAATCGCTTCATCCACCAAACTCACCCACGGTGAAGTTGCTCGCAGGTACATCCCATATAAACCCAGCCCAAATCGGCAATATTGGTGAATCCCGATCCCTATATTCCTTTGTTGCCTTCTCCTTCAGTGATTCAACACGGGAGAAATTGATCCCACGCGAGTGAGCCGGCTTCCTCCGTTGGCCGTGCTCCTGCGTCGATGTAGCGCCAAACGCCGTCTCCGACCTCCGAAGCGTGCTCCTAGAAATAGAGCTTTCTGTTGTCGGTGCCGGTATCCATCTCTTCACCGACGTCCATCACAGTCGCGTTTGGGGGTTGTCGAAGCAGATCAACCATTGTCCTCTTTCGGATCAAACACGGTAAGACCTTTTCTTTGACTGATTTACACTTCCATTGCCTCTGCATATGCCAGTGGATGATTACACTGCTGAATCTGAACATTGTCATTTTTATTGGATTTCTTTTATCTGGATGTCGTTTACACTGAAGTTTAACATGTTCATTTTAAATTCATTTCATGAAGTTGTATGATTGCCGTTGCATACTTTTCTATAGTTGTTTGAGTTATTAGAAGTTCTTCATACGCTAGTTTTGATAATTTCACTAAATACAATGGTATGAAGCATGTTTTGTTGTTTGAATACTTAGGCAAATCTGAGATGCAAATTTCCTTCCCGACATACAGTAGTTACTTGCTATAAGACATATGTTTACCAACAACTTACACAGAAACAGAACTTTGATGGATGAAAACTAGAATGAAATGTGTTATTAAAGGCCCAGCAATGTGTTATTTTGTGATACATTCATAAAGAAATGTGTTTACTCCTGATGTGACAAGCTTTGGTGAGAGATTTCCTGAGAGATTGTTATCACTAAGACCCAGAAACCTCAGCCTCTTTGATTCTGATATGGACTCTGGAATCTCTCCTATACGGCCTGTGTTGGAGAGATCCAATATGACTAATTTCTCCACCTTTTCCCACTCTAGGCTCATTAAGTCCCCACCAATTGGGTGATTGTCGTTATTTTTAATTTGAAAACCTTTAACATATGCTAATAATACATTTTCTTTCATTCTTCAATTCTCAGAAATCTTGCAGCAGGCAATAAGATTGTTGGCTATTAGATCACGTGCAGTGCTTATTGTGTCACTTCCAAATGTTTGTCCATTTTATTTATATATAATAATACTATAATTAGTTAATTTTATATAACTCGTTTGCCTACCCTGTTGTCGTATTGGCTGTCCTGTGGCCGTGTTTAGCTTATTGCCTCCCTTGTTGTCGTATTGTCTCTCCTGTTGCCGTTTATACCTAAGCTTATTACCTACCCTGTTGTCGTACTGGAGTTATGTTATCACTATTATTTGTTGAATATGCAGATTGCAAGAATTACATGGAACAAGTGCTGTCTTCTGATTTGGTGCCCATGGGGAACGACATTAGGCATTGTTTGATGTCCTTTACTGTCATAAGCCAAGTTTGTTGCATTGTTTTGTGCCTCTGCCTAAACCCGGTGGATGATTACACTGCCAACTCCACCCATTCGTCGTTTTCATTGTGTCTCCCTTACTTGGATGTCGTTTACACTAAAGTGTACAACATGTTCATTTTAAATTCTTGAAATGAAGTTGTGTAATGCCTCTGCATAATGTTGTGTAGTTGTTTAAGCTGCCTCACGTCAAATGTTTGCAAGAGTATTTAACATTGGCTTATATAGGTCCAGAAAATGAAGATAAAACCAATGCAATATCTTGTGTAAGTGGTGAGTTTAGTTGTGTGCAAGTGAACACATAACTCAAGTTTTAAATGTCACATCAATCTCTTACTAAACACTTAACTCAAAATTCACATTACAACTCTAATTAAAAATAACTCAAGTTCACTTTTCTTACTCAAATCATAAAATTGGAGTTAGTGAAGTAAACGGGCCCTTAAGTTTAGTTTGGACTTTGAGATTAATTTGACATTTAAAACTTGAATTTTGTGTTTACTTGTACTAAAGTCAAACTCCAATTACAAAGAAGTGTCATTTTCTGCCGAGGCAATCCGCACTATAGAACCAAACTTGAGTAATGGGAAAACAAGGAGTGGGTAAAACTCACAAACTCGAGTTATTGCTCGAGTTTGAAATTCAAGTTGCGTTTAGTGAACGCATAAACCGGCCCAATTTCACACTCGAGTTGGGCTTACTCGAGTGTGATCTACGAAGTGAATGGCTCCTGAGTTCAAGTTTCCCCTTCAACTCAAGTCCATAAACTCAAACTCAAACTAATGAACAATATTTTTTTTTCGTTTTAATTCTGATTGAGATGATTTTTTTTATGCGTTCACAACGAAGAGACGAATAAAACTCTACCCATATACGTTATTAAAATTTTTCATCATCATTAAGTTTTTATTAAAATATTATCTAAATACAAACTCAAGTTTTGACCCACCCAAACATAAAACTCAAAAAAGATTATCATCTCAAACCATAACTCAAATGTACACAACCAAACACAAACTCAAGTTACAACTTCAACTCAAGTTATAACTCAAAATCAACTCAAGTCATCGTAACTCAAAAATGCAACTGAACAAGCCCAACTTTATTAAAGTTCATCTTAAAAACATCATAACATTTTCGTTTTAATTCCGATTGAGATGATTTTTCTTATGCGTTCACAACGAAGAGACAAATAATATACCCTATAAAAAATTTTCATCAGTATTGAGTTTTTATTAAAATACTATCTAAATACAAATTCAAGTTTTGTCCCACCCAAACACAAACACAAATAGATTCTCAATTCAAACCATAACTCAAAATTTGCACATCCAAACACAAACTCAAATTAGAGTCTCAACTAAAACAATATTCAAATACACCTTAACTCAAATCAAGATTTGAACTCAAATCATCATAACTCAAAAAATGTAAATGAACAAGCCCAAATTTCCGTACAAACTTAATTTAATTTTCCCATGTTTATCCTATCTTGAATAATGTTTACGTTGTAACTTGAGTTTAAATTTTTAGTTGAGTTTATGTGCAAATGAACAAGTTCTTAAATTACATAAACAAACCTTTTATTTTATTTTATAGAATATTCATAAAAAAAAAATCCAACCACTGATTTTTAAATGTTAATATCTTCCAAAACCTTGGACAAGATATAAACGAGAACTTAACCAAAATCGGTATGTGGACTGATATTGTTTAATACTTTTATTTTGTTTAAAAATACCTAAAAAATAATAATAATAGCAATAATAAAAAAAATAGGTCCTTAAACTCATATTTTAACCCTAAATTTAAGTTAAAATTGAAATTTAAACTCAAATTTTACAAACGAATATAATTTTGAATAAAATTAGAATTTGAGTTCAAATTTTTAAAAAAATTTTACTCTAAAAGAACAAGGCACAAGCTCGTAGTTTTTGTAATTTTTCTTGATTTAGACTATGTTTGGTATGAATGAAAAGTGGAAGGAAATAAAATATTGGAGGGATTTTATGATGGAAATTGGTAAATTAGCTTGTTTGGTAAAAAGAAAATTGGGAAGGAAAAGAAAATTAATGGAAATTGTGATTGGTGGGTCCCACTATATTTAATCTCTCCAAAAGTGGAAGGATTTTAAGAAGAAAAATGTGGATAACTACCTAAATTATTAAATTGTCCTCATTTTTTATCTGGCTCCAAAAGTTGGCGCATTTTTTTTTTTGCCAAAAAAAAAGAGATAAATGAGCTTTCTCTCTCCACTCAGCACACCTTTCACGCGGAAAAAACTTCATTCCATGGTTGAAGTCTGAAGGTAGTTCTATTATTGTTCAAGATTGAAGGTACATGGTCTAAACTTCAATTTTAAAATTAGCTTTGTGAATGAATCTCTCACTCCCTTGCTTTTTCTTGTTTCATTCTCTCTTTTTTTTTTTTTTTACAATTTACTCGTCCAATTTTTTTTTTTTTTTTTGCTTGTCTAATATCAACGTTGTATGTTATTTGAGAAGTTCTAGTGATTTTTTTTAAGGATTGAATTAGCTAAATGGTAATTTGGGAAGCTCTTTAATGGATTCTAATGCTATGGGTTTTTGAATTAAATGTGAATAAATTTTATTTATTGCAAAGTCTCTCTCTGATTTATTTTTTTCTAAATTATTGTCATGATGTATTTATTCTAATTCAGACTTATGGTAGTTGCCTATGTTTAATGGGATGTGCTGTATTTTATTTGGAATTTTCATGCTGTATATTTTTTAGATTTTTTTTTATTTTCTTGGTTGTGAATGTCGATCAATGGGTGTGCGTGATTTCACTATCGTTTGCCCTAATTGAATACATCTCTGCATGTTGTCATCTTGGCTCCATGACTCTCATTTTGATTGTCGTTTTAGACCCATGTTGTGCTTGCTGATGTTTTTAGGCCCCATGTTGTGCTGTATGTTTTAGGGGATAAGAAAGATGGATGAAATTTATTAAGTATTGATATTTTAGGGGATACGAAAGATGGAGGAAATTGATAAAGTGAAGCTTTTTTTTCCAGATAATCATATAGCTGTAACCCTGAGAAATAGATTCAAAGATGGTCGGTATAGTGTAAACAACAGCACGAGAGGATTTTCTTTTTTTCTTTTTTTTAACTATATATTTTCAATTTTAATTTGCATCCCTAAATACATTTTTCAAGAGGTACATAGTTGGAGCATAAAAATGGAACAATGAAAAAGGGGTTGAACGGTGGGAGAGAAGCAAACGAACAAGAAGTAAACTTTGGACTTTTTTGATAATTGTACGTGTATAAGTAGGATACATTGTCTATGTGTTAGCATATAATGGATTTATGAAATGTTTATGAATGCAATATTATGCTTCTATATTTAGTTTTATTATATATTCAATGTCTCTTAAATGTGCAGCTTATAAACATGGTTAAGAAATTAAAAAAAGACAACATTGATGGTGAAGAATCACGAAAGGATAACATAAGGTGGTCAGAGGACATGGATGTTGTGTTGATCGATGCATTGTTAGAGCAACAAGTGAATAGAAAAACTTTTACTACTACTGCATATAACAATGTTTTGACAATTTGTCGAGATGAGCTCAAATACCCTTTTAATAAAGATCATCTAAAAAATCGAATCAAGACCATAAAAACTAATTTTTTTACATGTCATGAATTGTTCAAAAGCTTAAGTGGTTTTGCTTGGAGCTATTAACTAAGATGTTTGAAGCAGAGCCAGAAGTGTGGAAGACTCTCATTGAGGTTTGTGTTTTATGTTTACATTTTCTATTATTATGACAAAGAAATGGAGGCACACTGAGATAAATTATTATGACAAATTAAGTGAGCTTTTTGCAAATGAGAGAGTTAATGGTCAGGCTGCTGCTAGTGCAAAAGAGAAAGTTCGACAATGGCAGAGGGAAACTAGCTCCAACCAATCTGTCGGTGTTGAACAATTTGATGAGGTAAATATTGATATTGTTGAGCCCTTATCCCCACAGAATAATTCTCAAGTTACAAATGCATCCAAAGGTGTAAAAAGAAAAGCTTCCATGATTGATTCACTTGACAAGCATATTGGAATGCTTCACTCTGGCATGAGTAATGTGGCTGATGTAATTAGAGAGAGCAATGCAATTCCTAAAAAAACACAACCATGTATCTATTCCGAATAATAAGTGTATGCTGAAGTAATGAACATTGGAGTTCCTGATAATCTTCAATTGGAAGCTTTTCTTTTTTTAATCAAAAGTGCATCACAAAAGCGAGCTTTCTTTGCAGTTTCAAGTCATCGTCGCTATGAGTTGCTCTTGAAGATGATGTACAACAATGAATACTGAAATCATATGGTTTAGAAGTTTAGTACTCACACCAGTTTATAACCCTTTTGGTAAATATATCTACATGGTTCTTAGTTGATCACACATGGTTTTTATTGATACTTGACTGCAGGTGAATATTAAGAAATATATACGGCCATACAAACTAATACTTTTGTGGAAAATTTCTCCTACTTTACAATAGTAGATGCATAGTATACTAGTCACTTTTTTGTTGTATTTGAACCTTCAACAAGTTGTTGTATTTAAACTGTAACTAACTTGTAACGCCCTTTAGAATTAAACATGTTTAATTATGCTAAACTGTGGATTATTAGTGTGTCTAATTTGATTTTCATAATTAATTAAGGGACTTTAAGTCATTTTCAATATTTATAATTACACCCCAAAGATTTTTGGAAAACAAATTGGGTTTTTTTTTTTTTTCAAGTTATACTCATTTTTATGCTTAACCAACTGTCAAATGCCACGTGGCACTCTTAATAAGGGCTCTGTCTACCGGTCAGCTCACAGTTGACATTGCAAATGGCCATGAAAACCATGCCCAGCAAAATGGCATCAGATTTAAGGAAAAAAAAAAAAGAAGCGAATGGCAACACTGTTATTAAGCGGAAACAAAAGGGTCAGTTTTGGTAGTTTTACAGCCATCCGTTGCGTCACATGCGGAGCCTCCTGTTCCACACTTCCACTTTCGACAAATCCCCAAATGGAAATCGCAAATATCGTGCTAACATTTTCGGAATGATTTTATTTTTATTAAAAAATAAAAGTAAGATAATTTTAAAAATTATTTTGAGACTAATTTTAAAATTTTATTTAGTTAATTTTTTTACAAAATTATTTTAAATATAATAAAATAATAAAATCTTGTTTAATTATAATTATTAATTAATATATTATAATATTATTGATAAGTATTATACAATAAAAACAGAAAAGTAAAAACAACTTTCAACTGTTTTCTAAATTCCTTCACAAAAATCATTCTCACTGTTTTCGTTTTCAATACATTTCCTAAACAAACGCCATTTCGTTTTCAATTTCATTTTTTCCTCGTAGAAAAACGTCAAAAACGTTTTGAAAACAAAACCAAACACACCCTTTAGTGCGTGTTTGGAACCGTTGTTAAAAATGATTTTCACGTATTTCGAGAAGTAAAAAATGAAAATGAAAAAGAAACGACGCTTGTTTAGCAAATGTTTTGAAAACGAAAATAATGAGAATGATTTTGATGAAGGAATTAGAAAACGGTTGAAAGTTATTTTCACTTTTCTGTTTTTATTTTTTAGTACTTATCAATAATATTATAATATATTAATTAATAAACATGATTTCACTTTTTTATTATACTCAAAACAATCTCTTAAAAAACTAACCAAACATAATTTCAGAATCGGTCCCAGAATGATTTTTAAAACAATCTCATTTTTACTTTTTATTGAAAACAAAATCATTTTAAAACCAATTCCAAACGCACCTATAGTTTCTAAACTCAGCCGTTTCTACTCTCAATTTTGGTAAGTGGCTATACATATATAAAAAATAAATAAATGGAACATCTTATCTTACTTATGACTCGATGAGAAGATTGAATGGCTCCAAATTGCTGTTAGAGTTAATTATCTTGTTCATTTTTTACCATCATACGTACCGAATGGGACCCAGAGTCACTACAACAAAAAGGGTTATTAGCGACGACATTTATCGTTGCTAAAATTATAGAATTAGCGATGACATGTCGTTGCTTAAAAGAAAACAAATTTTTTTAACGACATGTCATCACATTAAATATTTGTGACAACATGTTGTTGCACAAAATTTAAATAATTACGATGACATGTCGTCGCTAAAATTTTACGGCATATTAGCGACGTAATGTCGTCGCTAATACCCATTGGCGCCAAAACAAATCTGGCGCCAACAATTTTGGCGCCAGTTTGTACATTATTTGCGAGGACTTGTCGTCAGAGATATTGATGGTTACAGCTGGCGGTGACGTGGCCAAAAAGGGGCGGAAAATTTGGCGCTTTCCCGCAAATAGGTTCAAGATATTTCTGTATTTATTGCGACGACTATGCAAAACGTTGTCGCAAAAAATGGTTCCAGAAAATTCTTTTCAGAACGGCTATATTTGCGACGACACGTGTTGTCAGAAAAAGAGGTTCTAGAAAATTCTATCAAGGACGACTGTTTTTTGTTGCGACTTTTTTAATAGTGTCGTCGTAAATAACTGGGGATTTAATTTTCCCAAAAAAAGGGCAGAAACTTTAGCGGTTTTCTTAAAATTATTTGTGACGACATTGTTAAATTGTTGCTGCAAAAATGAACCAGGGTATATTCTCAGAAATATTAATGAGGTGAAGAAGAATGCCGTCGTTTTAAGATTAATTACGACGACTATTTAATATTTTTTGCGACAACAACATGTCGTCACAAAAAATGGCTTGTACAAGCACGATCGCAGACCTCCTTCCGCCATTTTTCCCGGTGGGCTCTCGCGTTTCCTCCTTCCTCTCTGTCCAAAACCACCACATATCGTGCAAAACCTCTGAAAAAGCTTAAATACTTCATTCTCTCTTCAAATCATTCATTTGTGCCAAAAAATATTGCAAAAAAAAAAAAAAAAAAAAAAAAATCAATAAGAAAACTTTGAGATTCTGAATAATCAGATATGGGGTCGTTGAAGACGGATGAGGAAGTGGACCAGATTGGAGAGGGTTCCAAGGAAGCGATTCTGTATGTCAATGGAGTTCGTAGAGTGTTGCCTGATGGCTTGGCTCATTTAACCCTCCTTGAGTACCTCAGAGGTATAACAGCAATTGATTCCAAATTGGGTTTCTCCGATTTTCTTGTTTGATTGTTTCCCGGGAAAGTTTGGGGG
>NW_010357131.1:289590-326317 GCF_000414095.1 Morus notabilis
AATATATTATAATATTATTAACAATAATTAGAAAGTAAAAACAGAAAAGAGAAAATAACTTTTAATCGTTTTTTAATTCCTTCTTAAAAATCATTCTCATTGTGTTTTGTTTTCGTTTTCATTTTTAAAATATTTACTAAACAAACACGATTTGTAAACCGTTTTCATTTTCTATAAAATAGTAAATAGACTAAGATGAAGTGGAGCAACCAAGAAACCAAAAATATTAGAATAAGTAAAAAAAAGATATTCAAATAGTTTTAGTAAAAAAGTATAGACAAAGTCAGAATCCATATGAGGAAAATATATTCATAACAATTTTTGGACAAATTGCATGGAACTCAATAGGTCAAAACTGATTATAATCATCATTGCCGCATATCAAAACTAAGTAAAGATAAAATATGTTCAGTAAAAATACATGTGTGTATATATATATATATATACCACTATAAAATAAATAAACAACAAGTCAATATATTAATACTATGTACTAATGGAGCACATAAAAAGACAATCATAGATTACTAACATTTATTGACAATGAAAATAAATTTTTTTAGCACTATAAGAAACAACACAAAGTAATAGCACTACAACAAACCAATACATTCAACATCAACAACATATATTAAGAACATATGGACAAAAGTTATTAATAGTGTGTGGAATGTTGTGAATACTACCTTAAATAAGGAATATCAGCTAACTAAATAGATGTGCAAGAGACAGAGTTAAAATGAGGGAGCAGTAAACAAGCTAAGGTAAAATAGAGTAGTAAATGATCAACGATAAAGTAGAAAAAGAAAGATGTAAAGTATAAGAAAAAAGAAAGAATAATTTACACAACAAATTAATATACAACAACAACAAAGAACAAGAAATTAGACTTGAACTGTAGATAACCAATGACAATATTACACGCAGTAGTTCAAAGTCAGTGCACAAATATTGGGAAATTTTTTTTAATTAAATGAAATGATAAAAGTAGTATAGGATTAAAGTCAGGAAAGAAAAAAAAAAAAAAAACTAAACGATAATCAGTTCAGAGAAGAGGAAAAAAAGTTAAAAAAAGAAAAAAATTTGTTTCTCAGATTTTCTACATATTTCAGACAATAAAAGGGAAAAAATCACAAACTTATTTAATGCGTATGCAACAAAAACGATGCAGATCATCAACAGAGCAGTACAAATCAACATCTTAAGTATTACAGATCATCACTACAGAGCACCAAATCAATAAATGCAAAGGAGATTGATTTAGCTAAAACTCATATATGAAATCAGTGAGTATAAAAATCTCTAGAGGGAAGAAAAAATTCGAGATTTACCTATTCAAATCGGCCACTGAGGAAGAAGTAAGAAATGCATGCTAAGGTTTTCACGGAGATGAAAATGAAAGTCATCCAACAAAGACATGAGGCCTAGAGCATCATGGCAAGCGAAATGACTGAAAAGTCCAAGCTGAAAACAAATAGAAACATTAGAAGATAGGGATAAAAACGTACAATCACAACATATGGCATGAAAAGACACAAAGACCCACGCACAGAAAAAGGAGAAGAGAAGAAAGGGAAAGGGCAAAACTCGGCAGCATAAATGTCTCGTTCACTTTGTGGATTTGAGTTTTTAATTTGAGTTGAGATGTGATATTTTTTAAAAATTTTTTACTGCAGCAGAAAAAATTAAATGTGATATTTTTTAAAAAATTTTTACTATAAAAATTTAAAACTCAAATCAGTAAAATAAACGAGTAATAAATTGTGGACCGTGCAAAAGTGTGAAATGCCTTTCCTTGAGTATATATAATAATAATAATAATAATAATAATAATGTACATACGAAGTAGAAGTATATCCGTGCAATTTCGCTTCATTTGCAGCTCATTTCGTTTTGTTGTTGGAAAAGCCCTTTTTCGGCTAGAGAAGTGAAACCCAAACAAACAAAAGGGGGAAAAAAAAACAGAGAAATCCCAGGCCTCTCTCTCTCTCTCTCTCCTCTCTCTCTCTATCTCTCCCTCGCGACTTTCAAACTCTCTCAACCCTCGTCGACCAGATGAGCGAGAAAGCTCCGAAGCTCTGAAACGACGCCGCTAGCTCGACGAAGAAAATGGCTCAGAAGCTTGAGCAGCAGCTCAAGGAGTTGGGATCCAAGCTTGAGAGCCTTCCTTCCACCAAAGACGCTCTCGTCAAGCTCTTGAAGGTTCGCCATTTTCTCAAATTTTCAACTTTCTCTTCCTCTTCGAGCTATTTCTCAATCAATTTCCAAAATTTGTTTCGTTTTTTGGCCGAGAAGTCAGCCTCTGGTCGGGGTAGTTATTTCAGTTAGCTTCTGTTTAGTTTCCGTCAAAATTCAGTGAAGAAAGTCGAAGGAAACTCTCGGAAAGTAATGACTTTTGTGCGCTATTTTTCTTTCCAGAGCTTTCTTCCCCTCTTTGAATTTCCTCCGAGAGTGAATTTTTCAGCTCCAGTAAGTAAAGCGAACTAGGTGAATTAGGGTTTAGCTGGCGATCGGTTTTGTTCTTTTCGAGTTAAAGGTTGAAAATTTCTCAAGATTTGGTTTCAAATTCAATTTTAATTTGGGAGTTGGGCGGGACAAGTTTAATTTGTCTGGCTAGAGATTTCAATTTTGTTAAACTTAATTTTTGTTGGGAGATTTCAGATTTCTGTTGAGCTGGGATAATATACTGGCTCTGTATAAAGGATTAGCTCCTTTTTTTTTTTTTTTTTTTTTTTTTTTTCCATTTTGGTTATTGAATCACGTCGAGTCGTTATTCCCGATGATTTTGATTTTTTTAAGGTTCGAATTTTGATCTTCTGTTGCTTTAGGGATGGTTTACTTTTCAGAAGCTAATGTTTTGTCTGCATGCCGAAGAATCTGGGAAAACAGCCCATTTCTTACGTTTTATTGTTTCTAGAGATCAAATTACTCATTTGCACTAAGCAAAATAGCTGATTCAGGGTCCCCCTTTGAAGGTTGTAGATCTTTCTAGATATATCTGTGGATAATGCTTAAACCTAGTCCATAAAACATCTGTATTTCCTTAATCCTTATATAAAGAAAAACGTGTGTATTTTCCCGTGAAGTTAAGATATTTGATAACTTTTGGCTGCTTCGTAATTTTTGGCTTATTTTTCCAATTGTAGCAAGCTGCAACATGCCTTTCTGAGTTGGACCAATCGCCGTCTGCATCGATGCTAGAGTCAATGCAGCCTTTCCTCGATGCAGTTGTTAAGCCAGAACTGCTGAAGCATCAAGATAGGGATGTCAAGCTTTTAGTTGCAACATGTGTTTGTGAGATAACGCGAATTACTGCACCTGAAGCTCCTTATAGTGATGATGTTCTAAAGGTGAATTTCTTACAAAAGTGAACTGATTAATAGATGCAGCTCATTCATTTTCTTGTCATCCCTAGAGTTTTGTAATATTCCACCTAATTTGAGCCGGATCTGTTTGCAGGATATTTTTCACTTGATTGTTGGCATTTTTGATGGATTACGTGACACAAGCGGTCCATCATTTGGTAGGAGGGTTGTCATTTTGGAGACTCTTGCGAAATATAGATCATGTGTTGTAATGTTGGATCTTGAATGTGATGATCTGGTTAATGATATGTTCAGTACGTTTCTTGCTGTTGCCAGGTTTGTTTTATTCCTCTGCTCCTTAAATTTAAATGCAGTTAGAAGTACTAGGAATATGTGCTTGTCTTGATAATAATTTGATACTTATATATGCAAAAAGGTCTGTTCTAAAGCCCTTTTCGTCTTAGATAGTTATACCTTTTCCCCCAATCTAAATATAGGGATACGTACAAAAAATGTCTGATAAGGGACATCATTGTTCATAGTCAATGATGATTAAGTGGTTTGGATTTTTGTCTTAGTCACTTTATGTATAGTTCCTCTATGGATAGAAATGACTGTTATGAGGTATCATTTAGGCTCTTTGGATGGATTGGTAAAATTTGTGGCCAAGGAGAAAATGACTTTTTCTTTTCTTTTTTCTCTTTTATAATTTTTTTTTAATGGGATATGTGCAGAGATGGCCTTTTTTTCTGTTTTGTTTCAAGTACTTTGTGAATCAACTGCTTGACCAATTATGTCATTGTTGGAAATTAGAATCTTAACAAGAAAATTACTTAGGATCTCTCTAATGAGTTTGAAACTTGTAGAAGAAGTTAATGTAGGTAACAGGAACTGGTAAAATGGTAGCTCTCATTTCTTTGGTTATATTGTTCTGGTTGGCTTTATCCAATTGATAATAGAGAATGGTTATTTCTTCTCTAATCAGTTTGGCAATCGGTTTTCTTAAAGTTTTGCACTCTTTCATACATTTATCTATTTTTGGTTAATAACCATACCGTCAAATTTTCTGGGACATGCAGTGATGATCATCCGGAAAGTGTTATTTCATCAATGCAGACCATTATGATCGTTCTTTTAGAGGACAGTGAGGAAATACGAGAGGATCTTTTATTTATTTTATTGTCTGTATTGGGTCGTTATAAAAGTGTAAGGATTTCTTCCTACCTTAGCATACACATTTTTTTTTTGTTACAAGTGTATGAATTTCCCTAGATTTTTGCTGCTATGTTTGTAGTCACACATGGGTTCCCTACTTCTCATGTTATTTTCTATGGCCTTCGTGATATTTTAATTCCAGGATGTGAGTATGGCGGCGAGGAGGCTTGCTATGAATGTTATAGAACAATGTGCAGGGAAACTTGAAGCTGGCATCAAACAATTTCTTATATCATCAATGTCAGGAGATAGCAAGTCCGTAAAGTATCAGATTGATTTTCATGAAGTGATTTACGATGTATACCGTTGCGCTCCCCAGATCATAGCAGGTGTTGCACCATATCTAACAGGAGAACTACTGGTAAATACTGAGTCAGAGGATTATACTGATTTTTCTTCCCTTTTTACATATCGCGTTTAATGATATCTGTTTCCTGACATGAAGTTGTTGCTGCTGATTATTTGAGGATGTTTGTTCTGTTCAATCATAGTTTCTTATGTTAAAGTTGATTTGCGCGAATTTTTTGTAAATTGTTTCTCACTGAGAACTTTCAATATTTGCAGTCTGACCAGCTAGATACTCGTCTCAAGGCAGTTGGCTTAGTTGGTGACCTATTTGCTTTACCGGGCTCCACTATCTCTGAGGCCTTTCAGCCAATCTTTTCTGAGTTTTTGAAGAGGTTGACTGATAGAGTTGTTACTGTTAGGATGTCCATTCTCGAACATGTGAAGAGTTGTCTGCTGTCAAATGCTTCCAAAGCTGAAGCTCCCCAAATTATTTGTAAGTGCATTGAATGTTGTACAAATCTATTTGTCTATTGCTCAATTCTCATTGTCTTCAAATAAAATTTTCTAGCTGCACTTTGTGACCGGCTGTTGGACTTTGACGATAAAGTAAGAAAGCAAGTTGTTGCTGTTATTTGTGATGTGGCATGCCATGATTTAAGTTCCATTCCACTGGAAACCGTGAAACTTGTTGCTGAACGTCTTCGTGACAAATCTGTAAATATTTCTTTTTGTCTTCTTCTCATTTGATTTTGCCCATCCGCTGATGGCTATCTGTCCAACTTATTTTCCTTGCTGTCCACATCTGCAGCTACTTGTGAAAAAATATACCATGGAGAGGTTAGCTGAGATGTACAGAGTTTATTGCTTGAAGTGTGCTGATGGGTCAATCAAGACTAATGAATTCGATTGGATTCCTGGAAAGATTTTGAGATGCTACTATGACAAAGATTTCAGGTAAAGCCTTACAGTTTGTGCAGTTTACAGTACCAATATTAGTAGGCCTTCAGATCCCATTTTCATTTCCTTAATTTATTAAGGAACATAAACATCAACAATAAAGAAAGCTGGGTGGTAAAGGCATTTTCTTTTTCCGGAGAAATTAATTCTATGGCCAATTTGAAGGTTCAGAAGACTCTCCGAAGTTTTCTCCTTCCCCAATTAAGTTCTGAATGTTGGATTTTCATGTTTCAAATACTTCATTATGCAGATCTGATACAATTGAATCTGTTCTTTGTGGATTGCTGTTCCCAATTGAATTTTCAATCAAAGATAAAGTTCAACATTGGGTAAGAGTCTTCTCAGGCTTTGACAAGGTTGAGGTAAAGGCTCTTGAGAAGATTCTGGAGCAGAAGCAAAGGTATCATGTAAATTCTTGGCTCGCCAGGCTGCAACTTTTGATCAGCCTTAAAACTTTCACTTGTGGTCTTTGATGAATTATAAACTGATTTTCAGGAGGTTTCCTCTTGGGTTGCAGGTTACAACAAGAGACACAGAGGTATCTGTCTCTTCGGCAGACGTATCAGGTTTGCAAGATATTAGACATTAGAAAAATCTGAACTATTAAAAACGTTATGGAAAGAAAATTGTTTTATTCTCATTCAAATGCAGGATGGTGATGCTCCGGAGATCCAAAAAAAAGTTCTTTATTGCTTCCGCATGATGTCACGCTCATTTGCTGACCCGATAAGGGCTGAAGAGAATTTTCAGATTCTTGATCAGTTGAAAGATGCTAACATCTGGAAGATTCTTACGAGTCTTGTTGATCCAAATACTAGCTTCCATCAAGCTTCTACTTCCCGGGTAAGTATAATTTATTGGTGGTGCAACATTTTAGAATTATATTCAGCCTACGACATTTTAGAGTGAATTATATTCAAATGGCAAAGCCTACAATTGATTTGGCATTTCAGATCCATGGTTGAATAATTTGATTCAATTGAATGAGAAACGTGTACTTTGCTGTTTTGATATCCTTAACCTAGTTGTCATGTGCTTGCCTTGCTTTCACTTGAAGATAAAGAATCGTGCCTCCTTATAGAATTTTTTATACTTATTTGCAGGATGATTTGCTTAAGATTCTTGGTGAGAAGCACCGTTTGTACGATTTTCTTAGCACTCTCTCCTTGAAGAGTTCTTATCTACTTTTCAACAAGGAGCATGTGAAGGAACTTCTTCTGGAGGTTGCCGCTCAAAGGTCTATTGGGAATTCACTGTATACTTCATCATGCATGAATATACTGGTGGTAAGAGCATATCACTCCTGAATCTCTTTTCATATACTACCATAAACATGCATTGCCCCAGTTCACTGGTCAACAACTATGTGACATCTTCTTGTATCTTGCCTGTGATTGTTTATCCTATCTAGGGGCGCAAAATAATTGCATTTTGTGGGCTAAAAGTATTCTAAAGCGAGACGTATATATGGTGTTTGACATTATTTTTTTCCTTCAATATCCCTCTCTATTGCTTTAGAAAGAGTTTCCAGCTTTATGGCTGTAAAGTTTAGATCTTTCCTTTTGTTTTCTCAAAAGTAGATTTTAATGTTGTATTGACCAATTTTCAGATTCTTGCACGATTCAGCCCAATGCTACTTAGTGGGGCAGAAGAAGAACTCATAAATTTTCTTAAAGATGGCGATGAAGTTATAAAAGAAGGTATTTTGCATGTTTTAGCGAAGGCTGGTGGTACCATTCGAGAACAACTAGCTGTGTCAACAAGGTGTGTTTCGTGGTATTATTTTATCATGAATCATTCCCTAGTGCACGTGCTTATGTATTGTTGTTTATGTGCAGTTCCATAGACCTTATGTTGGAGAGGGTATGCTTAGAAGGCAGTCGAAGGCAGGCAAAGTATGCCGTACATGCCCTTGCAGCAATAACAAAGGATGATGGACTTAAATCACTTTCTGTTCTTTACAAGGTTTTATATTATTATCACACGAGTCATGGTGGAATTCTTCAATTCAGTTGAAATTTCTCTATCCATGGTAGTGTTAACGTTAACGAGACATGATGTTTCTCAATTTGCAGCGACTTGTGGATATGTTGGAGGAGAAGTCACATTTGCCTGCTGTACTGCAATCACTGGGTTGTATAGCACAGACTGCAATGCCCGTTTTTGAAACCAGAGAGAGCGAAGTTGAAGACTTCATAATAAATAAGATCTTGAAATGCAGTGATGTATGCCTGCCTAAATTCAGTAGATGCGTAATGAATCTCCCATTTATGGTTTTATTTTGATGAGTTCTAATCCATTTGCATTGTGTATTCTTACAGAAAGAAGGTGGAAAGAAGACTTCTTGGGATGAAAGAAGCGAAGTTTGTTTGTTAAAGGTTGATAATTTTTGGGTTTTGGCTGTTTTATTTGTCTGGACATAATAAAAGTATCAAATAAGGCTACTTTATCTGGGAACTTTTATGCCTTTGTGGTTTAACCCTTTATTGTCTGGCTTTATCTGAACGTGTCTTTGCATTGTGTTAGACTTTAGTATTTTCTTTTCTTCTTCTTGGTGGCAGATATTTGGGATTAAGACATTGGTCAAAAGCTACTTGCCTGTCAAAGATGCGAATGTTCGTCCTAATATTAATGGCCTTCTAGAAATTCTCAGGAACATTCTTTTATTTGGAGAAATGTCAAAAGAAATAGAATCAAGGTAATATTATTACGAAATACATTCTTGTTTATTTGATTTATTAATTTGTTTCAAAATTATTGCTTGTGGTACTGGTATAATGTAGCTTGAAACTTAATGTACAAATTTTTGCTATTAACAGTTCAGTTGACAAGGCCCATTTGCGGCTAGCTTCTGCAAAGGCAATCATTCGTCTGTCAAAGATCTGGGATGATAAAATACCTCTTGACATCTTCTACTTAACCTTGAGGACATCAGAGGTGAGGCCTAAAAGTTTTTCTTTGTAGTGTCTACAATTTAGTTATTTATTTTCATGTTTTCAGATAGCTATTCCATTGTTATCTTCTTGCAATTAACATGCTGGTTACAAGCACTTAACTATTATTTTGGTGTTTTTAGATTAGTTTCCCCGAAGCTAAGAAAGCATTTCTGAGCAAAGTTCACCACTACATAAGGGATCGGCTTCTGGATGGAAAATATGTCTGTGCTTTCTTGTTTAATATTTTTGGATCTGAGCCATCTGAGTTTCAAGAGGTATTTGTTCTATACTTGTTTGGTTCAATGTCATTTATCCATGCAGGTTCCTTTATGGCATAATTTTTATTCTTGACGGAAATGACAGGAGAAACAGAACCTAGCTGACATTATTCAGATGTATCAACAAACAAGGGCGCGGCAACTCTCTGTTCAAAGCGATGCAAATTCCTTCACAGCTTATCCTGAATACATTATCCCATACTTGGTCCATGCTCTTGCTCATCATTCATGCCCTGACGTTGATGAATGCAAGGATGCCCAAGCTTTCGAAGTACTATACAGGTATATCATGTTTTTTATTTTATTTTTATTTTTTATCTTGTACATTTTTCTAAATATCTTCCATGTGGCATATTCCTTGCCCTGTGGATGTCCAAATGTGATTTGGGAAGATGAAAAGAGAATTAATATTTTGTCTGGTGTTTAAGTTGGCCAACACACGCTACATGGCTTTAGCTTTCCCATCTTATATATAGCTGGAACTCTCTTTCAATTTATTTCTTTTTCCCTATGCAACTGATGTCTGACCAGACAGAAAGCAACTAGAGATATGGTAGGGACATGGATCTTAGGACCCCATATCTGTTTGCAAAATTAGGTAGAATTGATGCATTTACTCTGGTATTTGGATTATTTTTCTCAAAGAAACATGTTCTTTCTGTAATTTTCAGGCAGTTGTACTTGATTCTTTCTATAATGGTTCATAGAGATGAAGATACTAAATCAGAGGCCAGTAGCAACATGCTAAAAGAAACCATTTTTGCTGTAATGTCCATCTTCCGAAGTATCAAACAATCTGAAGACATAGTTGATGCAGCGAAGTCAAAGGTTAGGCTAAGTTGTCTCCTCTCCATATTGGTTGTGAATCTTTAATCATAATCCCCACCTCTGCAATTGCAGATTAGAAAACAAAACTGTCTTATGTGTGATGTTGAATTTTTCAGAATTCGCATGCTATTTGTGACCTTGGGTTGTCAATTATTAAGCGCTTAGCTCCAAAAGAGTATGAAGTTCAAGGGTCGACTGCATCAGTTCCCCTGCCTCCAATCATGTACAAACCATATGAGAAGAAAGAAGGGGACGAGTCTGTGGTCAGTTATACTGTACTGAGATATAATTTTGATATTGCTATACTTTCTATACCTATTTGCTTACTTATGCTATTTAATATTTATATAACTTTTGTCTGCTGCTCCGTGATGAAATTAGATCTGGATTAATGAATTGGATGTTTATGGTAGGCTGAAGGTCAAACGTGGCTGGCTGATGACAGTGCTCTGACACACTTCGAGTCACTTAAGCTGGAAACTACTCAGACAGTATGTTATGCTGCTTAACAACACTTCAAGATTGACAACAATATCTTTTTTTAAACTCTATCTTGCATGATTGACTAACTTGTGCTTTCTTCTCATTTCCTTTTCTACTTTTCTTTTTGTTCCCTTTTCTGTTTTACAACAGCTTGATTCAGAAATTGCTGAAGATGGGGTTTTAAAACAAAGTGAAACGGATGGAAAGGAAGTTCCTCTGGGGAAAATGGTCAAGCATATAAAATCTTATAGCGCCAAGGGCAAAAAGTTTAAAAAGGACAAGTCTGCATTGGCTGAAACAGGAAATGCTGAAAATGATGTTGATATCCTAAAAATGGTGAGAGAAATAAATTTGGATAACTTGGGGAAATCAAGCAAGTTTGCATCAAGCAATGGTCATGAACATTCCCCAAGTATGAAATCAAGACTTGATCTAAAGCTTCAAAAAGGTGAAAAAAGAAAAGCTAGTGGTGAGACATCTGTTTCGGTTCCTAAACGAAGAAGGTCAATGTCCAGTCAAAGACCAAGTAGTACTTCAAAGGCTCCATTGTCAGATACGGGGGATGATTTACTTGAAGTAAGAGTTTTCTCATTTTAATATATTGATATGAAACCTGAGATTTGTCCTGATCTGAATTACAAAATCCTTTTGCAGAGAAAGCTTGGTGGGAGCAACAAGTCAGATTTGTTGACTCCGCGCTTTCAAAAGACATCGAAAGGCAAAGGGAAAGGTTTGGATCGGAGTCGTGATGAGGAGGCAGATGAAGTTGGAGAGGCCAGTGACCTTGAGGTGCTCTCCTCTGCTAATTAATACTTATATTTTGGATTTTTATGCCACCCATTCTTATGCTTTTTGTTAGTAAGATATACAATTATTCTTCTCTTACTCTTGCTGAAGCCAAAATCCAAATGTGAAAATGAAAACCGGAAATTGACCCAGATTATGATACCCAGGTTTCTGTGGGATCTGCGAAGAAGCGGAAAAGAAAAAGCATTTCGGTTATGGCAAAGGTATACATCTTTCATATGCAATATTGGTTGTCTCATTAATGTATAGTGATTTGCCACTTATGAAATTGCTCTAGTATACAACTTTCAGTTTTAGCATTTTAAGGTGCATGTCGTATGCAAAACCATGATGGCAGTTTTCACCAACCTTAAGCGGGTTGTCTTTCTTCTATCTTCCTGACTTTACACATAAAGACACGTGTACATATGTAGGCTGTATATGTACCTACGTGTATACTATGGTCTTTTTGTTTCTTGCATAAGTCTATTGGTGGCTCTCTAGCAAAAAAAAAAAAGGTCTATTGGTCACTCAATTTTAATTATTCAGAGTTTTACTCTGAAGTATGGCACCCTTCACCTGTTTTTTTTCCCCATCCTCAGTGTAAATTTAAAGACGGTGGAAAAGATATTGAAGACTTGATTGGCTGCAGAATAAAAGTTTGGTGGCCTATGGATAAGCAGTAAGTGTCTCGTAATGAATGAGGAAAAAAAAATATTGACAGATTTTTTTTCCCTCTAGTAAACTGGTATAAGAAATCAGCTAAAACATTGATAAGGTTAGTGTAAAATATACAAACCGTCCGGCAGATCAAACAAGATTTTCTGAACCTTTCGCTCTTCATGTGCAAGTATTGATAAACCTAATTTTTCAGTAAAAAAAGTTTTGATTTGTTTAATAATTTTTCAAAGTTAATTGTATATTAGTTATTGGAAAACCAATTATTGAATTGGTTTTATTGCTTAAAATCTATAGATTTTATGAAGGCACAGTGAAGTCATATGACGCCATGAAAAAGAAGCATGTGGTAAGTTTCACGTTTTAGCCTCCCAGATCTCTCTTTGATTAGGTTATGTGATTCAAAATTTTCTTTTTAAGAGTTTTCTAAAATAGTTTTTACACGTCAATGTTTTGTGAAAGGTTTTATATGACGATGGAGATGTTGAAGTACTTCGTCTGGAAAAGGAGCGCTGGGAGGTTATTGACAATAGTCGCAAACCTGTGAAGGTCTGAGATTCTCATCCGTACCTTCTCTTGGAACATTTCCCACTTATTTTTTTTTTCGTTTCCTTTTTTTTTTTTTTTTTTTTTTTTTTTTTGTATAGCTAGTGTTCACGCCTTTTTTTTTTTTTTTTTTTTTTTTTTTTTTTTTTTTTTTTTTTTTTTTGGTATAGCTATGGATCACGACTTGATATTTATCCTGCTATTTTTGATAATCTACAGAAAGTGAATACATCAAAGAGTTCCCCTGCAAAAGATATGTAAGTTTTTCTTTCTAATGCATGGTGCACATTTCTTCAATGTTTGGTATTGTTGTATCAGAGATCTGCTTTCACTGGCCTTCTGCATTTGCGGGTGTCAATAGTGATAATGCTTGTAGGTGCTGATTGTATAGAAAGTACCGATTTTGTTGTTCTGTATATGCCACTTTCCTTTCTCACCCTGAATGTTTTGCAGATCACCTGGTAAAACTAAAAATTTTGGCAGCTCGGGACAGAAAAAGAAAGCAATTAAGACGTGAGTAATAACTTACCTGTGGTGCGGTTCTTTTGTTTTGCTTCTCATATTTTCTACTTAAAGAGTGATCTTTTATTTTGTAGAGATAAAGGGAAAAGAACACCCAAAAAAGTTTCTAAGCAGGGGAGAAAGGGCGCATCCAAAAGTAATAACTATGAATCAGAGGAAAAAGAGAGTTCAGATGTATCAGATCTTGAGCCCACCATGAAATCTAAAATTGATGAAATGAACTCAGGTAAATAGTTTCGTCAATTGCATATGGTGCATGTGACCATCAAGATCTGCTTAAGAGTTTGTAGGATGTTCTGATGTATATAACTTGACTGACCACTATGTGGAGCATGGGCATGTAGTTCCATTTTTGTAACAGATATCTTTTCTTTCTCCAGGTAGTTCAGACGGGGAGCACGATGAGAAAATGGATGAGAACTTAACAGATGAGGGGGGATCTGATAACGAAGTGAAGTCAGTGTCTAAGAGAAAACAGTTGGCTGATAAGGAGGAAAGCCCTGATAATATGGAGGAGCCCGATGAAGAGAAACCTGATACTGGAGGGAGGCCTGATGAAGATATGGAGAGCAGCCCACAAGATGCTCAGAAGAGTGAAGAGAAACAACATTCAGAAGGGGACCATGATGATGAATCTAGTGAAGCCTCAGGAAAGCAGGCAACAGGGGAAGAGAAGGTGGACTTTGAAGATGATCAAGGTGAGCTGGCTAAAGAGGAAGACAACTCAGATGCCGGAGATATTCAAGTTGAGCAGGCTAAAGAGGAAGACAATTCAGATGCCGGAGAAGATATTCAAGGAGAACAGGCTAAAGAGGAAGATAAATCAGATTCTGAAGATATCCATGAAGATCAGACTAGAGAGAGAGAGAAATCAGGTTCTGCAGATAATCAAGAAACAGATGATGTTGGGAGTAGTCCCTTAAAACCGAAGAAAGCCCAGAAAGAGTCTGTTGCTGGGGATGCTGAAATTTCTGATGATGAGCCTCTGGTACGTCTCCAGCGTTGTGGTGAATAATTCAAGTATTTTATAATTCAAGTATTTTCTTCCTTCTGATCTCCTGATTGCAGAGCAAATGGAAGCATTGGGTGGGAAAGAAGGGCTCAAAGCGTCTACGATGAGCAGTTCATCTGCCACACCAATCAACTTTACAAAGCTGCAGTATTGCGGCGGATTTCTGTACCTGTTTTGAGTTCGTTGTTTAGCTTGGAGAATTCGAGGGAGGTGAACATGGAGTTCAATTACCAAAAACCATGAATAAATGTACCGAGCAGTTACCCCGGAAGCCCCATGTAGATTGTAAAAATAACAGTAGACAGTCCCACGTTTAGGTAGGCAAGTGTTAGCGCGTGTAACAATGTCGGGACATGATTAGCGGTAGATGGTAGGTTTGACATACCCTAGTGAATCTTCTTATAACCGATAAATCCATCACCTACATGTACAGCTATACGTGGGGAAAGTTAATTATATGTTGTTTTATTCATGATTGAATTCTAACACCCATCAAGGTTGATACTTTTGCGTCCTTTTGGTCTATTGGTTGCTGTAATTATGCTATGCTTCTTTTCACTCGTTGTAGAAATATTATTATCATTACTAGCCGAGTGGTGTTGGCAAATCCGCAAGGGCAAGTTGGGTTGGTCATCATGTGGAATTCTAATGTGGTGTGCGCATATAATAGGCTGTTTTCTTTTGCGCCAAGAAGGCGTTGAGTCTCGAAGTTCATAGGTTGCCTTTTTCTTGATTTTACATGAGGAAATGGGGAAGAATAATTGACATGTGACAGGATGAATTCTCAACAACCATCAATTCAGTAGAAGGGTGAAATAAAGGGTTGCCCAAAAACGGAAGTTGGTGGGTGACCAGGTCAAAATACATTTTTTTCTTCTTGAAATCAAGCAATTTCATTGTCCAGTTTTTATGTTTTCCTTTTTTTAACATTTGATTAAAGAGACCACCTATGTGACAAGGTCATCCGTGTCACAGATGAAGATTTGGGCGCCTATTCAACGCAATGAAAAATTTTTATTAGATAATTTTTTAGGATTTTTTCCCGTACGTTAATATACCGGTAGACTAAGTTTTTATCCGTTAGATTTGCATAAAATAACGTAAAAGTAAAAAATACGTAGATTTAACGGTTAGAAAAATTTGGTTTATTAATATACCAGGCGTACTAGAAAATCTCTCTAATTTTTTTTTAAGTAATTTTTTTTACATGTTAGTTAGAAGTTCCCCCACTTGGATCTTACCTTTAGCCATTAGCCGAAGATCTTTTCACATTTGAAATGGACCTAACTGGGGTCAGCTGATGAATTCAGTTCTCAATGGTCAGTTGGTCACCGACGAACTATATATATGTATTCTTTTTGTTCTCTTTTGCCCTTTTTCCATTTTTTTTTTCCTTTTTGCCCTTTCCTCGTTCCTATTAAATTATTACTTTTTCTTCCTTCAAATATGGTTTCAATCATCAAATTGCTTATTTGCAATTCTAATTGCTGCTACCTCAACCACAATTATAAAAATGGCCTTCTACCAAAAAAATTATTAAAAATGGCCTTTTTACTTTTCAGCAACCCGCCAATTGTCGTGTCATTATGACGCATTCCTTCTACAGTTTTGAACGTGGAACAAGATTTTTGCAGAAAACAAACAAACAAACAATTAAATGAAAAATTGCAGCAAAAAAAAAAAAAAAACAATTAAATGAAAAAGAGGAACATTACACGAAAAGGCGCAAACAACACAGCAATCACAGTCAAGAGTCAGCTTGGACCGCACTTGAGTTGAGTAAAGGAACTGTGGTCTAGTCAAAGCCCGTGTTGATCTTAATCCCGACCGGCACGTGGCAGTTGCATTTATTTTGCTTATGTACGAATTCTACAAAACTACTAGACTAAGACTAGTAAATCCTTAAAAACCTCTACTTTCCGGTGACCGAAATAAATTATCTGCCATCCAAAAATCCTTTTCCATCAAGCGGAGCAAACCATAGCCAGCACAAGTGACACCACCAAAAAAACAAAAAAAACCTCCATTAACTTGTAGTCGGTAAGTCTTTCTGTTTTCTACTTTTTTTTTCCTCCATTTGTTATTGCTTCCAAAAATAGATAGTTTGTTTGTTTAATCTTCTCTTTCTTGATGGGTTTGGTTTTTTTTTTTTTTTCCCAAGTTAATAAGGGAGTTGGTGAATGCAGGGTCTGGTTTCGTTAAATCCGTCGTCTTTTATTGTTATTTTGATATTGTTTTAAGTGGGTATGGCCTAGATCTTGTTTGGAGTATAAATCGGAAATGGTGGAGCTTTTGAGTTGCTAAACATCTGCTTCTCTGTTGTTATTGTTGTTGGTTTTTTTTTTTTTTTTTTTTTTGGTGTGAAAAGTTCTTGTATTAAAATTGTAATTAAGACACTTGTTTTAACTTTCATGCTTTGTTTGTGATTATTGTTTAGGATATTTGTACTTATTTTCATGTATCTAGATCGATATCTCAATACGGTATCGCCTTTTAGTTCTTCTCTCACGAACTGCAAATCTTCTTGGCGTATTTTTTGGGTTTTCCCAACTATATGTTTCAATTGATTAGTTGTTGAACTGAAAGGCATATTTTGGAAGCAGATTATGGGGGAGCGATTGGGATTGCTAAAAGTTGTAGTGGTGCAAGGGAAAAGACTGGTGATCCGTGATTTCAAGAGCAGTGATCCGTACGTTGTAGTCAAGTTGGGCAATCAGGTGACTTCAATCTTCATCAATTCTTTCTTGACTCATTCCCATTGTCGACACGCTTTCTTGTTCGGCGATGTTAAGCCTGTTTGCTTGTCAATCTTCGTTGAATCTTGTTCATTACTAGTACTTTGGAATATACCTTTTGCAAAGCTTCATACTTGGATTTTTTTGGAAGCTCAACCAAAAAGGGCCCTAGGTTGTCTTATGAAGTTTTCATAGCACTTTGTAAAGTTGAATGAATAATGCTTGGCGTTCTAACTTTAATCCCAACTTTTTGATACCAATTCACTCTGGCATGTGAGTGGTCATTCTTTTATCGACGTGCTTTAAAAAGCATCACGTTTATTAAAGATTGCCCTTGCCAATAAAACGATGATAACTCATTGCCATGTAAGTTGATATCAAAAAGTTGTTGGTCTATTAGAACATATTCTCAGCATTTTCTGCTGAAAACCGACAAAGATTGAACTTGGTCATCTAAGGATAGTAAAGTTTGTTCTTTACTCATCTGTATCTTCTGCTGCAGACAGCAAAAACCAAGGTTATCAACAGTTGCCTTAATCCGGTATGGAATGAAGAGCTAACTTTCTCGCTCACAGAACCTATTGGAGTTCTAAATTTGGTAAGTTTCCATGATTTTATTGTACTATATCCAAATCCCACTTTACTTTTCACATATTATTTGTTCTGGCTTTCATCTGTGTGTTCTAAGTACTGATCCAACCTCTATTGTTTTACTTCTTTAAGCTCTAACATCCTGAAGTTGGAAATTGTCCCAATTAGATTTTTGATGAAGATTAAGTATAAACTGACTTATTCTACTCATATCTATTAATCTGAAGTTGAAATAGTGAAGTTAATCATTTGTAAGTGATGCTTTTTTCTCCTTGAATGTGTGGGCTTCAACTCCCAAGTTGAACTTGTATGAATATCCTTGTATAAACATGCTGGCAAGCTGGTGAATTAATATTCCTTAATTACAAAATTTAAGCTTTTATGGTACATAACAAAAATGCCGCCCTTGACCTCTAGGAAGTGTTTGACAAAGACCTCTTGAAGACGGATGACAAGATGGGACACGCACACCTCAGCCTTCAACCACTGGTCTCAGCAGCTAGATTGAAGCAGATTTTGCAGAACTTTTCTGGCGAAACAACGTTAAGGAAGGTTGTCCCAGATAGTGATAACTGTCTGGTTAGGGAAAGCTCCATCACTTGTGTCAATGATGAGGTGCTGCAAAGTGTTTGGTTAAGGTTACGTGACGTGGAATCCGGGGAGATTGAATTGAAGATCAAACTGATTGAAGGCCCAGCTGCTCTTGCTCCTTCAAGATAGAGGAGAATCTAAGGTTGGACTAGTTGTAGACTTCTAACAAGCGAAAAGAAAGAGTCGAATATCTCTAGTTTAGTCATCCAAGGGGTAATTAAACCCCATTTGATTGTCTTAAGGAGATTTGATGTTCTATGTAGTTTAGCATTGATTTATTTTGATTCTGCTGAGCTTGCTTGGTGGGTATTTTATTTGGGTTGTTTGTGTGGTGAGTGTTGATGAGCCGTGTGTCTGAAGTTTGTACATATGCTAATATGGAATTTTTATGGACATGACGTTGCAATTATGATCATCCGTATCTTGTTGAATCTAACCCGAAACTGTCTTTGCCTATAAACTCTCTTGAGTTTGACTGTCCATGGCATCCACTATTTTATAATGCTATTTTTTTCAGCCTCTATTTTAGGCACTTGAGAATGTTTTATGAGATCAGAAGGCTCAGTGGATATCATGCTAGCGAATATATTTTCTTTTTATTTTTTATTTTATTTTTCTTATTGCTTGAGAAGAGTTTAATTTAGCTTCAATCGTGCCGCAACTTAATAAAAAGCAGGACGCTAGATATCCAAAATGCAGAGTGCAAGATGGAAATGCTGGCATGATAATTATTGGCAACAAAATTTGGAGATTTTTGCGTTGATGATCTGCAATTAAATGTTGAAAGCAGGAGGCATTCACCAAACCAACCAACTAAAACCAATTTAAGTTCGTTAAGTTTAATTTTTTAAAAACTAATTAGTTTTGAAGTATGGCAATTTTTAGAGAATATTTAAAGCATAGTGAAATTATGTGGCTTTTCATGTAGGATTTTTTCAATTTGTGGAGACTAAACGTGGCCCATATCAATTCTATTAATTAAGATTTAGTTTCCTATTCAGAAATTTATTTTGGGAAACTTCTTAAACCAGTCCACAATCCCATAAGTCAAGGGATTGAATTGAGAAACGCTTGATGATGGAAGAGCGTTTATAAAAACCATCACGTTTGGGTCCCTAACTCTATCTCTCTCTCTCTCCTTCAGTTTTACACCATCAATTCTGAGAAAAAATAAGGTTTAGAAGAACCCAAATCACTACTCTTATACTTACATACATATATATACACATAAACTTATATATATTCACGTCGGCATAAAGAAAGACGATGACTGGAGGTTAGTTTTCGATCCGTTTTGCTTCTGTTTTTATTGTTTAATTGTCACTATTTGCTCACATTTCATGAATCCTAAACAACAGGTGTGTTGATTTGTGCAACGTGCTTAAACGGGCAAAATCGTCAGGACTGACTCGAAGGTTCTAAGTAGCATCCGTTTTATTTTACCAATTTGAGTTTAGAATTTGAGTTTTGTTACAGTAAAAAGTTATCAGAAACGGTTACATTTAATTTTTTTGTTACAGTAAAAAGTTCTCACATAAAATTACATCTCAACTCAAATTAGCGAACTAAACGTACTCAGTGTTAGAATAATAAAATTACGTAGTATTTATTATCAATTTTTTATTTTTGTTATTTATAAATAAATAAATAAATAATTATTTTTGTTTCTTTATATGTATAACTTAATGGCATTAGGCTAAACGCCCGAATTAGAATCGGGTCTCCGATCCATTGGGATGGGTCTAGTAGTGGTTGGCGCGTAAATTGTATTGTCGTTTCTGATCTCTTTCTTTTGTAAGACGTGACCGATGAGTTCCAAGTTCACGACGGTCTGTAAACCCACCAACCCAAACCCTAACGAAGCCCCAAAGAGGCAGATTCTTGATCTCGGTAACGAAAGCGAAGTCGTCTACATTCCCAGATTCCTGAGCTTCCACGATTCTTGGAATTTTTTCGATTTCCTCAACAATGAAATCCCTTGGACCAGGCCCACCGTTCGTGTTTTCGGACGATCCTGCCCCCAGGTCTCTCTCTCAATTCCGTGCATAAATTTTACAAGTTCACTTCTGGGACTAAATTTTATCGAATGAAGTTAATTACAATGGCAAATTGAAGTTCCTAATATATAAAGATATTGTCTTTTTTCCCTTTTCTTTTGCTAATGTGGAATATGCTCAATTTCTGTTCTTGTTGGAAAGATGGTGAAAGAAAAAATGTATCAGTGAGAGTAGTAAAGCATCTACAAGAAGAATTATTTATTGTTCACAGTTTTTTTTTTTTGCTGAAATTTTTTCGTTTCAAAATGTTACTGGGGTGCAGCCTAGAGATACATGCTATATTGCAAGTCCTGGATTGCCAGAATTGGTATACAGTGGATATCAGCCACACGCATATAGTTGGGATGATTTTCCTCCGCTTAAGGACATTTTAGAGGCCGTAAGAAATGCTTCTAATTTTGTTTAATTTTTCTCACATTTGCCTTTTATTTTATGTTTGGTAAAGTGTTTAATATTTTTTAGTTCTACTATGGGGGTTGGTTTGCTGATATGTTCTGTTTTGACATATGAAGGTTCATAAAGCGCTTCCTGGGAGTAATTTCAACAGCCTGCTCTTAAACAGGTATAAGGGTGGTAATGACTCTGTTGGTTGGCATTCTGATGATGAGAAGCTTTATGGGTCGGCTCCTGAAATCGCTTCGGTCTCCTTTGGATGTGAACGCGATTTCCTCTTGAAGAAAAAACCCGGAAAAGTGTCCATCGGTGAGATGATAAAACATATTTTTTCTTCTTTGTTGTTTGATCTCTTTGCACATTCACTACGTTCTTCGAGTTCATCTTAAATTTTGAATGATTCCTTTTTGTTACCACCAGTCGTTATGCAAATGCAATCTTCAAACTTCATAAGCATACCAAAATAGCCATTGTACTTGCATCATTTTTACAGCTTTTGATTTTCTTTTGTTGGGGACTTCCAGAGAGAAGAAATGATGAAGAACCAGCGAGTAAGCGTTTAAAGAGAAGCAGCCATGTTGATCAGCACTCATTCACGCTCAAACACGGATCACTTTTGGTGATGAGAGGTTACACTCAAAGGGATTGGCTCCACTCGGTGCCTAAGCGTGCAAAAGCGGATGCGACCCGAATCAATCTTACATTTAGGCGTGTTGTCTAACGGCTACTGGAATCAGGGGTGGTGGTAGTTCGTTTCATTTGTGCTCATGTTTTTTTGTGTATCACCTGCTGGTTTGGCTGTAGAGAACGACTGCTTCGTGGCACCGATACTTGGCTTTTGTTTAGAGGAATGCCTTTAACACTTGGTACCGGTTGTATCTTATTTGTCTATGTAATTGAATTGAAGTTACAATTTACTCTGTGATGATGCAAGTTTTGGCATTTCTCTGCAGCTGTTGATGCTGCCTCAGAACTTCCATTGTTTCTCTGATAATTACTGATCTAAATTCTCTTGGACCAATTGGCGAATTGCATTTGTGAAAACTGCTCGAGCAATGTAAAAAAAAGAACAATCCATGCCGTTTGTTTTCATGATGATTTCTTGCATGTCGTTTCTTCAGGTAAACATTAAAACGACGTGACTCCAAAGTTGTGCATGTCGTTGTCTTTTCCTCATCGTAATAGTTGACATTTCTCCTCTGGTCTCGCGGTTTTTTCTCTTCTGAAAATATCTAATATGATGCGAGGTTTAATCTAGTTTTACGGCTTTGATGTCATTTTTATTTTATCGTCGTTTCCTTTTTTTTTTTTTTTTTTTTTTTTTTTTTTTTTTTTTTTTTCCCTGATGAAGTTTCCAAATGCTGTTTTTGTTTGACACTTTTACAGTCCTTTTACAGAGGTTTTTTTTTTTTTTTTTTAAATCTTTTCAAATATTCGCAGCGTTTATTTGTAGTCTTTGTGGACTTTGTTTCTCAACGACCTGTAGTTTTACCACCGGCACGCTAGGCGTCGTTTATTTTCAGAAACGACATGTAATCTTCTCAAAAACAAATAGACGGCACGTTTATACCCAACGTTTTACAGGTTTTGTTATCGTTTTTACTTTATCGCCGATTTACAGTTAGTTTTACTTTCGCGGTGGCCAAATTTTATTATTGGTTGATGATGTTGTTGCCGCTTTGTCATCGTTCAATTTTCCTTGTCGTTACTCTGTCATTGCTTCCAAATGTAACTGTCGTTTGGACCTTTTTGTTATCGTTTGAAAGTTTTAAATTATCGTCGTTTTATTTTTTTGTCGTTTAACGTTTTGCTGCCTTTTATTGTCGTTTGAGAATTTTTTTTTTCTTTTTTATTGTATCATCTTGCATTTTTTATATCCTTTTTGTTCCTTCAAATTTCGTCGTTTTATGTTCTTCCTTTTCCCCAAATTTTACCTTTTTTTATTTTTGTTCACTTTTATCTTTTTTTACTGTTTGAGAATTTTACTACGGTTTTTCATCTTTGACTGTTGTCGTATGAATGAAAGAAAATCACCGTTTTTTATATCTTCATGAAACGACATGTAACTTATCAGATACTTTTTCTTTTCTTTTAGGGGGCGTTTGGTATGGGGTAATCATAAGGGTGGGAATGAGAATATTTCAGATTCTCATGTTTGGTACAATTATTAGACTTTTTTAAAACCCAAAAAAGTGAAGCACATGGGTTTCACATTACCCCATTTTGGGGTAATCCTAATCCCACCCAACAGGGTGTTATTTACTTTCCCAGGAAAGTAATATTCACGGGAAACCTCTCTCTCGTCCATTTCTCTCACCCACCATCTCATCCATCTCTCTCTCTCGACCATTTCTCTCACCCACCTATCTCATCCATCTCTCTCTCTCTCGTCCAGATCCAACCTCAAAACGCCCCTAGGTGTTATTCAAATTCCCAGGAATCTCAAAATCATGAGAATCTGATAATAATAATAATAGTAATAATAATAATAATAATAATAATAATAATAATAATAGTAATAGTAATAATAATAATAATAATAATAATTATTATTAATAAATTGTTAACACATGCATTCGAAAATAAAAGTTAATACATTGATTTTGCAATAAAGTAGTTCATTATTATGTAGTTCATTATTATGTATTCCCAAATTGTAACTAGAAACTGCTAATCCTTTAGTTATAAATGTTAAACAGTAGTTAATATTCTTATTTTATTTGTTGGGATGAATTTAAATATGCGTGAATATTCCTATAACTTTATTACCTACGTCATTTTAATACATTTCATCGAGTATTTAACAGAATATAACTATTATACTCGATTTGAGATGTCATATGAATTCAGGGTTAAGATGGAATAAACTTCGGAAGTACCAATTTGAAGGGAAAAATTTCAGAAAATGTTTAATAAGCAAATAGAATATAATTGACGAACGAATTTTAGTATTTTTTTGGACACCACATACAAATGTCAGATCAACGGTTGCTCAAATTTGCATGAATAATAATAAAATTATTATTATTATTATTATTATTATTATTTAAAAAATATTTTTTAATTCACAACATTCTCATACACAACTAAATACAGTAATGTAATATTCTTAAAAATTTAAAAAAAAATTTTATATAAAACTAAACACAATAATATATTATTCTTAAAAATCATATTACTCTCCCATTTTGATGAAAATATGAGATTACCCCGTACCGTACCAATGTAGTAGATACAGATTTGAGAGTGATGGATCGATGTTTTCCGCATCCCAATGTAGTAGATACAGATTGGATGGGGCTCGTACAATAATAAATCGCACCACTTTCGTGATCATTCTTCTGCAGGTATATTAGAAACTAACATTAATAATTCTTTAACAAAAAATAAAAAAAAACGCAGTGATCATCTATTTATTTGTATTGGGTACCTTGATGATTGCTTCTCTCGTCATTTCTCTTCCTTCCATAATCAAAGCCTCAAACTTGAACACAAAACAAACTTCGTTTGGCTTCTCAGCAAAAAAGATCAGATCATCATCAAACGAATAAGCTTCGGTTGGCAAAGACTCCAATTTCTCTTCCGTTTTCTCCTTTACAAGTATCGTTTCTGAATCTTAGAAGCATCCATGGCTCCAGCTTCAAATCCATCTTCGTCTTCCATTAAACCTCGAGGTACGTTTGCTTCTTTCTTTCTTCATAATCATGAAAAAGCATACTCTTTCTTTAGCTGAATTCTCCAATTCGATATATATGTGTGTGTGTATTCAAACATGTGGGCACAGATGTTTGTATAGTGGGTGTTGCGAGAACGCCCATAGGAGGCTTTCTCGGTTCCCTCTCATCTCTCTCAGCTACCCAGCTTGGCTCTGTTGCCATAAAAGGTAATTTCTTTGCATTGTTTTTGTTGTTGTTGTTGTTGCTGTTGCTGTTGTTGTTTTCTCCTGTTAAAGATCCCAGTTTGACATTTAAAATATTGGTTCAAATGGGTGTTCTTCAGCCGCTCTCAGAAGGGCAGGAGTGGAGCCATCACTAGTGCAAGAGGTGTTCTTTGGCAATGTCCTCAGCGCAAATTTGGGGCAAGCTCCGGCGAGGCAGGCTGCTCTTGGTGCAGGAATACCAAATTCTGGGATTTGCACAACTATTAACAAAGTTTGTTCATCTGGGATGAAAGGTTTAGTTTTTTTACTTCCTTGCTTATGATGTTACACTTTTACTTTGTGCCAAGAGTTGTTGATGGAGTGGGGGTGATGATAATGATCCATAATCTTTATATTTTTTCTTTGTTCAGCCATAATGATTGCATCACAGAGCATTGAGCTTGGTACCAATGATATAGTTGTGGCTGGTGGAATGGAGAGTATGTCTAATACGCCTAAGTACCTAACAGATGTAAGGTCAGCGTTTATGCTATTACTCACTAGATGATTTTTTAATAATTGCTAAATATCGGACTTGCTAGATGCTTATGTTCTCTAGTGTGACAATCTGTCATAAATCAGTTTATTGCATGAAGAATCTGTGTGAAAAATTCTGACTCCCATTTGTACCAGGAATGGATCTCGGTTAGGACATGATACTATTGTTGATGGCATGGTCAAAGATGGCTTGTGGGATGTCTATAACGACTTTGGAATGGGAGTTTGTGGAGAGTTATGTGCTGACCAATATAAAATTTCAAGGGAAGAGCAGGTTGTTTTCTGTAAATGTTTGGCGGGTCTAGAATATTTTGATGCCTCATTCCCCTAGAGCCAGATGTTCATCAATCAAATAAACTCTACAAAGTAATAGTAACTGGCATACCCTACTTATTTTCTGCATAATTGAGCATAAAAATAGGTCTAAAAAACCATGCACCTTGTTGATGTCTGAGCTGACTCAACACCCGCGTCCTGGAAAGCACGATGCTCGGACTCCTGTCTCGGTCTTAGTCTGGTCGGTGCTCCGCCACGTGCTCGGGTTCAGGGACTAATGTGCTCTACTGGAGTAAGAGATGAAGCCTTGAAGTGAGGGGACACCAATATGGTGCCTGCCAAACACACTCCGATGCTCAAAGTCAGCCGAGCTAATTAGGAGCAATAAATGTTGTGACAGGAGTTGGATAGGATAATTGTTCTTACTTCAATAAATGATCATGGGGTATTTATAGTCCCATTGGTGGACCCGGGTTTTGTTCATGACCCACCGGGGGCCCACAAGTACACGGGTCTTGTTCTCACTTCAAGTACACGTGTCTGACGTTGTGACAAGTGTCGCACATCAATGGGAGCGTGCAGTATCCATCCAACGGTTGGGATTGATTTGTTGTGTAGATTGTTTATCGTGATGTGAATTCGCTGAACAGCCATGTTCGGCGACAGGCCTGTAGGCATTGTGCTCGGCCCGTTGTCACGATAGTACGTGTGTTGTACCGTATAACAAGGAGAGCTCAGCTATATCAGCACGCCCGGACACTAATCGGGGACTTGTTCGGCCATACCACCCGAACAGTGCTCGGCACGTGCTCGGCGTGCGCTGCTGAGCTACCTCCCAACACACCTAAACTCCTGGACGAGAAACTTTTTAAGCTGTAAAACGATCTAGGCAAATTCAAATTTCTAAATCTTGTTCAATTTCCTTTGGTATATCTCCTTGTTAGTTATATTACCTTGACATTTTTTCCCCTTACTGTTATCGTTTCTATTTTCATTTTTCTTGCAGGATGCTTATGCTATTCGGAGCTTTGAGCGAGGAGTTTCAGCACAGAAAAATGGTCATTTTGCATGGGAAATCACTCCAGTATGAGTTCTTGCAAAACTGGACAATAATTGTATTTTGATATAAAGAGTCTATATAAGTTCACAACTTTGTTCCAATAGGTTGAAGTTCCTGGGGGACGAGGGAAGCCATCCACAGTTGTTGACAAAGATGAAAGTTTAGAAAAGGTATACTATATACAACAGATGGCTTAGGGATTGACTTGTGGAGAATTTTCCTTCCGAAACTAAATAACATAATTTAACGCGCCAGTGCAATATATTCCCTTGATTGCTTCTTGGTCTTGATACCTTTTCTGCTGTAGTAGTTTTCATGTCAAATATATTCTTCCAAGTTAAAATTAGATTTTTAATCTTGAAGTAGGCTTCAGAGTTTTTATCGCTTGCTCCAGTTCTCTGTTTTATTTATTACTTTTTTTCTCTGCATCTCTCGCTAGTTTGATGCTGCAAAATTAAGAAAGCTCAGACCAAGTTTCAAGAAGGGGGGCACTGTAACTGCTGGCAATGCTTCTATCATAAGGTTCCTAACTATCTATCTAGCATATTCTGCGCCAAGTCTTTATCTAAAAACTCGAATGATATTGTCCACATTCATAAAAATGTTCTTTTCTTGGAAATTTTGATACACTGAATGTGCCAAACAAGTACTTCTCAAAAAACTAGTTTTCGGCAATACCCTTCAGGCACTGTATCTGTGAATATCAAGATTGATATTATCTAGTGCTGCAGATTCAATGAGATCATATATTTCAGTTCATTGTCTAAAATATTACCTTTCATACTTTGGTGTAAGTCGGTTTTGGTTTGAGTTCTTATCTTATTAGTCAAATTTTTATTCCTTATCCTTCACTATTGGTGTTTTGTCATGGATAGTGATGGTGCAGCTGCATTTGTCCTAGTGAGTGGGGAGAAGGCACTTCAACTCAGTTTACAAGTAATTGCTAAGATTAAGGGGTTTGCTGATGCAGCTCAGGTACTCTTTAAATTATTCCTCTTCTTCCTCTTGCTGTTTCTGAAACTTTGATGCTCAAAAAAGATTGTCTTTTGTCTTTGCAGGCACCTGAATTATTTACGACTGCCCCAGCCCTTGCAATACCAAAAGCTATTTCAAATGCCGGTTTGAAGGCTTCTCAAATCGATTACTATGAAATCAATGAAGCCTTTTCCGTAAGATTTTATGCTTAATATCTTTGCACCTTTGTCCTCGTTCAGTAAGCATTTTTCTTTATATTCATTTATATTAATGTTTTTCTCTCCAGGTCGTAGCTCTTGCCAATCAAAAGCTGCTCGGTCTTGAGCCTGTGAGTTATGAAGAAAACTATATCCTTGTTTAAAATTGATGCATAATCTGTTTCAGCTCTTTGCATTTGATGCGATGCATTCATTAGTACCATTTGCCTGTTACTTTTTGTTTTTTTTTTTTTAAAATTTTTATTTTATAGTATTAGGTTGTTAAACTTTTGCCTTTCCTAATATTTCAGGAGAAACTTAATGTACATGGTGGGGCGGTATCATTGGGACACCCCTTAGGATGCAGTGGAGCTCGTATCTTGGTCACATTGTTGGGGGTGGGTTATAACTTTCCCCTCCCCTCAGTATGCTTGGTTTTATAATCTAGTATTATTTCTATGATCTTTTGTCTTTCTCTGAAGATTTTTTGCTTGATAATCTAATATCACTTTTGGTAATCATATTAACATCTATACAACATATCTTCTACATATAAATGTGCGAGATGGTCCTCTGCTTGTGTTTGCTTGATATATTTAATATTTTTTGAGGGGAGCTGATGAAATAAAAACAATGTTGTTGCAGGTACTAAGACATAAAAATGGAAAGTACGGTGTTGGCGCCGTATGTAATGGGGGAGGGGGAGCTTCTTCACTTGTTCTTGAGCTCATGTAAGACTCTTGAATTCATGAAATTTGAAACCAATTATCATGCCATTACGATCAAGAGTCTTTTACTCTTCCAATTCCTGAAGGAACTTTTTTCATCATGCAGGTCCGTTACAAAGGTGGGACGTTCATCATTGTAATGGATTTAGTGTTTCCCGTCCTTGGATAGATGTTCAACCTTGCCTCCTTTTACTGTTTAAGCTTGATTACTAGAGAGAAAATAGATGCAAAAGTGAAAGACAATCTTGTAAAAACGTATCTGTAAACGAAGGAAAAACGTTGTTGTCTGTTTTACATATCACGCCTTCAGCGTCGATGTTCTTCGTCCTCCCTACACTTGTGGTGTTAATGGATTAATTTGCGCCTCCATATACAAACTGGCATTTGCAATGGGATTTAGACTTTGGTAGAAAACCTTCAATACAAGTAGTAGAATCATCCTTTATTAACATACATTCTTCACAGGAAGAGTAATTACAAACATAAATGAGCAGTATACTTCTTCAAGCTACTTTCCTAATCATAGGCCAGCTCGAATTAAGTACTAATCAATTACAATTGTGCTTGATCTTGGTAAAAGGTTCTAATACAGAGCGACTGAACACGCTGCTAGAGTGAACATAATCGACTGGTAAGTCACTGAAGCAGGCATTCTGCCCTTGTCCTTCCTTAAAAAGATAGCTTGGTAAATTGGCAGGTTGATGAATACCAACAGACCGGAGAGAATAGCCTGCAATGCAAAGGGGTTTAGGACCAAACTCTGCTCACCCAAAATCAACCTCTTCACACCCCAACAGAAACCAAAGACATTCAGAAACGCGACGGTTGTCAAAATGGTAAACATCGGTGAGGTAGTTCCAAACTCTATTATCTCTTGCTCGTATCTTTTGCACACGTCGTCATCAACCACTTTCGACGTTAGGGTGAAGGCTGACTCGGTGAATCCCAATAGCTTCAGGATGTTGTCAAAGAAGGCAAAGAAGTAGGAAGTTGTTCTCTTGAACAACCACATTCTTTGGTCGTTCAACCATTCCTGCAATGTCCCTCCACAGTTCAAGAGCTCTACAAGGCTATAAACTCGGTTGCCAACAAAGACGTAGAAAAATGGGACCGCCCATAGGTTGGACATCTGTTAGGACAAGACAATCAAGATCAGCTTCTGGCATTCTACTAGGCAACATGTATAGTTTAAGCTAGTTTCTAAAAGTAGTACTTTTAATAGCCGTAACCTTAAAAATCTTAAACCGGGGTTATAACGTGTAGAACTATTAAATTTGGGAGAATCCTTAGAGGGTTTGGTTGTTAGTCTTTACCTGTGGAAACAAAGAGATTCCTTGAAGCAAGCAAAGTGATGGCACGATAGCGTAATAGAGCGAAGCGAAGCAGTTTACTGGCCATAACGAGTAGGCTAAGTATGAGAGTTGAAGTCGTAAGGGAATCTTATTGTAGCCGTGCCACAATGGACAGTATCTTGAAAGAAAGATTTGGAAATCTCCTTTGGTCCATCTCTTCTGTTGCACAAGTGTTTGCAGCAGTGTCGTGGGAGCAGCTCCTAGAAAGCCCTTCCTTTCTGGACAGAAATAGACGGATCTCCAACCTCTACATTGTATAACTAACCCTGTTAAAATGTCTTCCGCTGCACACCCATACATCAATCCCGTCTGTGCATCCACAAAAATATTGAAATATTTATTATCACACTGCAAATTAAAATATATATTAGAGCATTACATTTTTACATTGTAATTTTGGCTAGCTAAAAACTATGATGATATTCTAACCAATTCCTTCCAAAAGCTTAAGTTAGGAAGTGGAGCAACAATAATATGATACTTTGATAGTTTCCTTCACGTATGGAGTCTAGACCAAAGTACCCAAGCAGAATGTGAATGCAAAGAGACAATAGAAACACGTGACAAGTTACGAAATTGCAAGGAGATGATACACTTGCTCTGATATTATGTTAGTTACCAACTCATCACAAAAGTTAAGTTAGAAGGTGGCCCACTAATAGTATTATGCTTTGCTTCAAAGAGAGAGAGAGAGAGAGAGAGAGGAACCTCCTTTCCCCAATGAGTGTTTTCTTCATAGTCACAGCTTGCAAGAGCTTTGCTTGTTTCTTCTAGAACATCTGCATTATCTTCAGTCTTTCTATAACGATTCTTATTCTTCAAGTCTACTTTGGTTGCCTCTATGTACTTCTTTCCTGAAAGTGATTCTCTTCTGTAAAAACACCCAGTACCAATATAGCAAGGCCCTCCATTACCATCAATTCCGCGGAGCACGACCTTTAGAGCATGACCATAAAAAGGGCCATAGCACAAATTAGTAATTAATTATTTCAATAATAATGAAGTATTGTTTCAAAACGTTAATCTGTTATGAGTTATGCCTTAGTTGTACTATCGGTGTTAAGCACCATCACTAATAGAAGGTAGACTCCACCGGTGAGTCTCACACTATGGAACCCACCTTCTGTTAGTGGGTGATACCCTATAGCATTGCTCTAAGTTAATGGGACAATCAAACCTCCATTATGACTCGCAAGGAACTGCCATAAATGTCATTCTTGGAGATATTCTCGAATTTCTGAGGAAACTGCACAAAAGCAATCTCGTGGCCGTTCTCTTCATCCAGAAAGAAGCACATAGCATCTCTCACTGCTTCCGAATTATTCGAATACATGTCGCAGTCCACGTTCAGAATTATCGGACTATTGCTGATTCGCGATGATACCCTTATCTATTTTCTCAACATGGAAACCAAAATAATTAATAACAACAAAACAAAATACATGTTAAGTTAAAAGTATAAGTATAGCTAATTAGCTTGAAAATTGTCACGTAAAACTATTATTACATATCTAAAACTCAATATTGGTAAGATGATGACCACTGACCAGTGCATTCATAGCTCCTGCTTTGAAGTTGTGGTGGAAGTGGGGTTTCTTTTCACGTGCCAAGTACACCAGAGTTGGCAAAGGTTTTCCTTCAGAGTCTACAGCCTTTGGATCTCTTCCATCAATAAGAATCTATATATTACATATATAGAGTCATATTAGTAACAGTATCATGCAGTTATATATATTTCATCTTATTCGGCATGACATTAAATTGTTTTAGGACTCAAATTTTTGTTAATGAAATTTTAAAGAAACTTCAGTACTTGAAGAATTGTCTGATGATCACGTCTGCTTGAAACGGAGTCCCACTCGCGAAACCCCTTGTGTTGTTTGCGTATCTCTTCCGAAATTTGTCCCGCCTTTGTGTTACTCTCAATCCTCGTCTTCATGTCTTCATACAGTTTCTGTCATGATCATATGAGGAATTTATTTTCTTATATGTTAAATATGAAAAACAAAAAAAAAAAAAAAAATGAATTAAGTGTAAAGAGATTTACCCGTAGAAACTTAATTAATTAAACAAGCAATACATGCTACGATTTTTTCCAGCACATCATTAAGCTAATGTACGCTATTCATTAAGCTAATGTTTCAATTAGCTAATTAATGCTGTTAGATTTGCATTTTCAATCATGTTCATTCACATGGAAATTCATTATCAGTTTTTGGTTGGTTATAATACATTTTTTTTATTATTATATAATAATAATGGAAATATTAGTGATTCTTAAATCGATTTCCCAGCTTGGTTTGATTTTAAGTGACGGATTAATGCATAATCATAGATTTAATATTGTAGTAGCTGGTATTTGTACACTAGGTCACTGGCTAGATTTTTTCCAGCACATCATATCAAATAGTATCTATCTGATCAATTCATCAAACAAAAGCGAAGATCGTTATCTGACTCAAATGTCAAAGGTAGAGTGTCTCACTAAGGATCCGTTTAGTTCGTTGATTCGAGTTTTTAATTTGAGTTGAGATGTGATTTTATGTGAGAAATTTTTACTGCAGAAAAAAAGTTAGATGTGATAGTTTCTGAAAGTTTTTTGTTGTAGCAAAACTCAAAATCTAAACTCGAATCGGTGAAATGAACGAAACCTAAGTTAAATAGCCTTGCTTTGTCAAAGCAAAAATACAACTTGACTAGTATATTCGTGGACCAAAGTAATAGACATACATACATACACATATATATATATAAGTATATATATTGTGATATAATGTGTACTAATTAGCTAGGCTGGAGATAGTGATCGGAGAGAACAAGATGATCGCTTATTTCAATTTTTAAGTTAGAAAGCTACTAGTTTAGGATCTAATTATTATTAGCCGTTTGAGACTCATTTAGGTTTAATAATAGGACTAAGCCATCAATTTCTTCCATTCCTTGTTGGAGTTGTAACGGCAAGTTTCAAGACCGCAGAGAGTACTGTAATATCAATGAGTTTTTGTCATTTTTCACAAAAGTTTCCTTCACCACAAAAAAAGGACCACTGCAATTAATTCTGATTTTAATATATATTTTACGACTCAACCACCGCGAGAAAATTGAATCTTTTACATTATTATACACATATATAGATACACATATGTACACTTGAAGTACCTGCCTCACTCATTATTATACACATATATAGATACACATATGTACACTTGAAGTACCTGCCTCACTCATTATTATACACATATATAGATACACACATGTACACTTGAAGTACCTGCCTCACTCTAACGTATAGTAATATTTGGACCATTTACTTACATTTTTGTTTCGTTTTTGTTTTTTGCTAATGCGTCCACTTGCAATAATTGTATGAATTGAAGCATATATGATAGTTGGCAACGTGTAATAAAGTACGTTTTGTTCATATTTTGTTCTTGTTTTTGGGTTTTTATGCTTTATTTTTTTTCCGTCTTCTTCCTTTCTTGATCTTCTCTTCTTCTCGGAATAATTTAGGGTTTTGTTGTCTCTTTTTTCTTTCCTTTTGTACTGTGATTTTATTTTTGTTTGGTTCTTTATTTTAGGGTTTCATTGTCGTTCATCTGTCTCTTCTTTATGGTGGGTCAGATGAAGATTTAAAAAGATTAATTTGTCATCTTCTTTTGTTTGGTTTCGTCCATTGATTGTAATTTAGGGTTTCATTTTTTCAATGACTTTTTGATATTTTTGAGGGCTTTTATGGGTTTTTTTTCTTCTCTCTTTTTTCTCGGTTATTTTTTGAAAATTTTTTCCTTTTTTTTTCTTATTCCTTATTTCTATAGGTTATTTCAAGAGTTATTGTTGTGTTGTCGTGTTTGTTTTTTATTTTGACGTTTGTTTTCGTCATCCTGTAATTTTGTATAATGAACATGTAATTTTTCTTGTCTGTTGATTATTGGTTTTGTTATCCCATGGTTTTCATGCTGTGTAAGACATGTTGTTTACTAATCATTATATCGGTTGATCTTTATTTGCAGGATATCTCATCGGGGTATGGTCAAAAATTGAGTCTGTTGGTTATGGGTTTCATTTTCCAGTGGTTTTCATGTTGCGTAACACCTGTTGTTAACTAATTATTACATTGGTTGAGTTGTGTTTGTAGGTTCTTTCATCGGGGAATGATCAGAAATTTATTCTCTTTGTATATATATATATATATATATTTTGTGTTTTATTTTATCATTAGCGTTTCTCACTTTTTCTTCATTCTCGTTCTCGGACTATTATAATCCATGTTTTCTACCTTTTTTTTCTCCTGGTCAGTTTTGAATACTGGGTTTTTCTGTTTGGTTGCCTCTGTTTTGGAGTTTCTGTTGTTGTCCTGGATCTACTCTATCCATTGCCATTCTTCGGCTGAGGTATTCATTTCTTAAATCTTACACGTGTTTCTTAACTGTTTTAAATATTGTATGTCTTATGGTATTAAGATTTTTTGTGTGAATATGTTATGCTGTTAATATATCTGGTTATTGTATTATGTTGTTATGATTGTGTTTTTATTGATTTTGTTAATATTATATGTAACCTATTGTTTAATACTTATGCAATTTAAGTATAAGTTAAGTTTACAGTTTATTTGTTTTGTTGATTTGTGAAGCGTCTACTTTTCTCAGCGTTCTATTTTTCTTTGGTGATGATGATGTATTTATCTTTTATTGTTGCCATGTATTGAGTAAATGTTAATAGTAATTTGACAGTTTTTTATGTTGCCTGGATTATTTGAGATTTATGTTGTTATCTTATTCTTCTCCAACGTTTTTTGAACCTATAAATCTTCATTTGTTGTTTACTGTTTATGTTATTTAAGTTATTACAATCACTATTATTTAAATATGATTTATATTTATAATTTACCGAATTTCTTACTATGATGTTAAGGGGCCTAACATTTTCAGTGTTACTGAATTTCTTACTTAATTTCAGTCACTGTTTATGTTATTTTCTGGTTTATGCTCTTATTTCAGTCACTGGTTTATGTTGTTATTTAAATATTAAATTCACCTATATTTCTTGGTTTCAATAGGACTCCTTACGAGCGTTGTTTCTATCTACTATTATCTAAAAATAATCAAGTTATTAATAACTGGACGAAACCAAGAAATAACCCCTCACGTGCAAAATTATAGAAGATCCCCTTTAAGATTAAACAATTCCATCGAATTGAGTATGATTGTATGTGTGATAGCATCTACTATACCAGGAATATCAATGAACCCGATTATTGAAATTGCTCAGGATACCCTTTTTTAGCTTCTAGAAAATTTCAGTCTTTCTTCTTCTTTCATTTTATCTTTCTTATGCTCTTCTCTTTATTTAATTGCAGTTTTCCTTCTTTGGTAGTTTATGCAAACCCTTTAATAATTTAGTTGATAGCCAAAGACACTGTTGATTTACATTACAATTACTCATGATATATGTTGTTAGCGATAGAAGAAACATACCTGAACCTAATTTTTTATATATGATTATTTTATCTACATACTTATTTGTTCTTCTCTGGTGATGATGATGCATTTTTCTTTTATTGTTGCCATGTATTGGGTAACTCATAATGGTGATTCAACAGTAGTTGCTGTTGTCCGGGTTATTTGGGATTTATGGTACTGTCATCTATTGGCTAATTATTAATACTGATTTAGTTGTTTTTTATATTGTCTAGATTTCTTGAGATTTTCATTATTATGTTGTTCTTTTCCAACCCTTTCTTCATGTTCTCTCTATGGGTGGTCCATCTCTTTGGTTCCTCAATTTCTTATTGTGATGTTCGGATTTTAAATATTTTTAGCCTTTATTCTTTTGTTATTATGTCTTCCGTCAGTTACAATTGGGTAATATTATACGTTACATATTAAAATTATTATTTCATTAAATATAAATAAATTTATTGTTATTCATCATAATTAACTAATAACTAATTTTTCTTCTTTTCCGTATTTCTTCATTGCAGTTCAGAAGAAACAAGGAAAAAAAGTAAAGGCGAATAAATATATATATATATATATATATATATATATATATACACACATAAATATGTAAATAAATATGAACCATTTACAAACTGAATTTTTATCGTGTACCATAAAAAAAATTTTATAAAATGTTTAACCGTTAAATATAATATAAATATTGGATGCAAAGAAAATACAGGATTTTGTTGGACATGGAAGCATGCATACGAGCGCGTACCTTGATGGAGGTCCACTCGTTGGCCTTGGCAGCATCACCACCGAGTGGCTGAGAATTAGCTCTTTGGAAGTAAGCCTCCGGCGATCTTGGTTCCACTCCAAACTTCCTGCAAAAAGGAAGCCATTCCTTGGAGAACCGCAAGGCCTCAAACATGGCATAAAATGTCAAGTCCGAACACCCATCGTCGGAGAGGTAAACACTCAGCTTCTCCGGAGGATAGTCGTAAGCCATGACCGACAACACCGTGTTAACCACCATACTCGGTGGCTCCGCTGTTGGGTCAGCCGTGCACACGAATATGTCCACGCTTGGCAAAACCTCCTCGTACCTAACCATCATTCGTCAAATACAATAGGGTTCAAATTACTCAAAAAATTTTGCTCTAATACCGTATTAATTATTAATATCCATTTCAGAAGTTTAAACGGTTGAGATGTGTGCTAATAATAGTATTATATTTTAATAAAATAAAAAAATTGAGTACGAGGTGTGTTAAAAATAGTATTATATTTTAATAAAATAAAAAACCTGAGTGACAGTCTATCTTTAAAAGTGTAACGATAGACGGGATTCCATCGAATGACAAGAGTGATAAACCAGTAAAGGCTGAACCAAAGCTCAGCGAGAAACAATCCAATCCAAGCAAATCTTCTGGAACCTTCTTCTTTCGATGGTATGTAGCTTGTTCTGTAGACAACTATGGAGAAGATACCAAAGAAGATTGTTGTAACGAACGATAGGAATAGGGTACGCCCCTTAGCTAACTTTGTTTCGAAAAGAGGAAGATAGTCATTTTTTCTCATTTTTTTTTTTTTTTTTTTTTTGATCGCTCTCAGTTTCTGTATAACTCTTATCTCTAATAGTATTTACGCATATAGAGCACTGAATGGATAAGATTACAAAGGTTGATATATAAAGGCTAGTCAAGAGAGAAATCGCACCTAGATCTTGATAAACTAAAATTATATTATTAAATATATATATGTGCGTCCCTAGGAATAATAATTTTTAATTAGGTAGTAGCAAAGTTAACTAGTACGTTTAAAATCATGATTCAGAACTATTTTTGTTTTACGTGTATTTTTTATGAGAGAAAATATTATAACGAACCACTAATCATGATTCGAACCATGACACGAATCTCTCTTCCAAACGCACTTGATAATATTGATGAGCAGCTACGATGAGATGAGAATCCCTCTTCCAAACGCACTTGATAATATTGATGAGCAGCTACGATGAGATGAGAATCCCTCTTCCAAACGCACTTGATAATATTGATGAGCAGCTACGATGAGATGA
>NW_010357132.1:0-2498 GCF_000414095.1 Morus notabilis
ATTGTTGTTGTATATGTAAATATCTGATTGTTTCCTGGTGAATTTACTCAGTTGCCGCTTGCGTGAGATTAGTAAATAAGGCTAGGATGAGTATTAGGAGCTTTTTACAGCGGGATGTTGCAGTGCATGTTTCTGAAGATCAGATTCGATAAAAATAACAATAAAACAACGAATGGCAACATTGACGTTCAAAACAAAACTCTATCAACAGAGTATTTTTTAATACTTACTTTAAAAATCTAACGAGTTTTATTCTTGTAAAAATTTTTTTTTTTTGAGAATTATCTTGTACTTGGCCGCACATGTTAAACTGTCTTATATTAAAACAAAAGAGTATGCATTACGGATTATTATTTTGCGGACATAACTATTCTAATCTGACTACGTTATTCTGCAAAGATTTTGCAGACACAAGTACTGTTGGTGTCGCATGGTTTAACGTTATGTTCTCCATCTTTGCATTCGATTCGCAAAGTTATTACAATAAAATTTATTGCTTTTTTTTTTTATTGAGCAAATATTTTTTATGTTATTCAATTAGAAATATATTTTATATACGATAGCTGGTGGAATATCTTTATAACACTATCGGGCGCGTTTAGAATTCATTCTAAAATGATTTTATTTTTTATTTGAAAATACAAATGAAAACGTTTTTAATTTCAGATAAAAATTATTTTTGAAAATATGTTTTGCAGTTTTATTAAGAGATTGTTTTTAGTATAAAAAAATACATTAATGTCTCTCTCTGTTTGAGAGAGGAGAAAACGAAAACAAATTTTTTTTTTCATTTATCTCATTTATACTAAACTAAAAAATTATTTTCATTTCTGTTTTGTCTTTATTGCGCTAAATGTCGTTTTGGAAACATTTTCATTTTTTTCTCCCAACATGAAATAAAAACGGGATCAATTCCAAACATGGTCATCTTCTTCTTCTGATATGAGATTATGCTTAACTAAAACATGGGTTGCATAATTTGCAGATCTAGAAACGAGGTTTACTAATCAGTTGAAGAAAAAAGAAAGAAGATATTTCTATAAAGTTAAGTAGGTAGCTAACATTTGTAGCCCAAATGAGACTTTGATTTAGAAGAAACTTTCCAATGCATCTACAAGATGGAGCCGTCATAACAAAGCATTTTTAGAGGGGAGAAAGAGGAAAATATGTCAAAACTTGAGATAAATTAAAATTAATAGGCCAATAGTTTATATAAGTTAATAAATAGGTCAAATTACTGTTTTCGTCCGTAACTAGTCTGGTTATAAACCATAACTTGATAAGTTATTGTCCATAATTGTCCATAACTTGTCTGGCTATGAACCATAACTTCACAAATTAATCCATAACTTATCTGATTATGAACCATAACTTAATAAGTTATGGCCTATTAATTTCTATAACTAAAAATTAACCTATATACTTTCTTAAACTTTTTATATTGGCATATTTTTTACTATTTTCTTTTTTAGAGATACCTGCATTATCATGATTGCCCAACAGGAGGAGAAGCCCAAGTCTTGATAGAGCCCTTTAATGGATCTAATGTTCTCCTTTTGCTAGCAATGAAATTAGCTTCTTGGTAGTCTTTCAAGAATAGAGACAACCATGAAGTGACATCTTGTAGATTGAGTATGTATAATATTTTGGGTTTTTTCATTCTAGATCGACCAAAGCAGGCATATAAAGAGTTCAAAACTCTTCTTGTTGTAAATATCTTCAACATAACGGACAAGATCAATGAAAGACATAATTGAATCTATTTAAAGCTGAGGCAAGAAAACCAACAACGTCACAAACTGGTGCAAAAAATCTATGCTTAGAGCGCCGATAAAAAAAAAAAAAAAAAAGAAGAAAAACTTGAGAGCTATCTCGATTCAGGCTTGGTAAAAAAATTTAGGAGTTATTCTTTTGCATTTTTGAGTTAGGATGATTTGAGTGATGATTTTGAGTCGAGTGTGAATTATAACTTGAGTTGAGGTTGCAGGAGTTGTTCTTTTGGAATGAAACTCAGAAAAAGTTTGAACTCGAGTTACAATTTTATTTAAGTTCATGTTTTTTTTTTTTTTTGTAAAATTTGAGTTTGAACTCGAGTTTAAACTCGAGTTTGGGGCTAAACTCGAGTTCAAGTTTTCTCTTCAACTCGAGTTCATAAACTCGAACTCAAGTTAATGAATAATATTTTTTCTATTCTTATAAATGCCACAACTTTTTCATTTTAATTCTAATTGAGATGATTTTTTTTCTATGCATTCACAACGAAAAGACGAATAAAATCCCACCCATATACCCTATTAAAATTTTTCATCACCATTGAGTTTTTATTAAAATACTATCTAAATATAAATTTAAGTTTTGACACACCCAAACACAAACTCAAAGATTCTCAATTCAAATCATAATTAAAATGTACACATCTAAACACAAACTCAAGTGTATTAACTAGATGGCGGAATATCATGTATCGTTTATTTTATAAATATATGTTTGCAGTTGAA
>NW_010357133.1:0-314 GCF_000414095.1 Morus notabilis
GGCCTCGTTTCAACACCAAACATTGTCGCCATTCCAGTGGCGGTGGTAATGCACGAAGAGAGCTTCGATATAACGTCTGAAGGGCGGCCCCGTTACGATACCAAAGGTTGTCCCCGTTCCCGTGCTAGTTGTAGAGCACGAAGAGAGCTTCGATAAGACGGATGATGGGCCCCGTTACGACACCAAAAGATGTCGCCGTTCCCGTGGCGGTTGTAGAGCGCGAACAGAGATTAGATCTATCGGTTGATGGGCGCCGTTACACACCAAAAGTTTTGAACGTTCCTTTAGCCATTATAGATTGCGAAGAGAGCTTC
>NW_010357133.1:704-1240 GCF_000414095.1 Morus notabilis
CGTGAAGAGAGGTTCGATGTAACGGCTGATGGGCCCCGTTACGACACCAAAAGTTGTCGCCCTTCCCGTAGCAGTTGTAGATTGCGAAGAGAGCCTCGATCTGATGGATTATGGGCCCCGTTACGATGCCAAAACTTTTCGTCGTTCCCATGGATGTCATAGATCATGAAGAGAGCATCGATCTAACGGCTGATGGGCCCCATTACGACACCAAAAGTGGTCATCATTCCCGTGCCATTCGTAGATCGTGAAGAGAGCTTCTTTAATCTAACGGTTGATGGGCCCCGTTACGACACCAACATTTATCGCCCTTCTCGGGGCGGTTGTAGAGCGCGAAGAGAGCTTTGATCTAACGGCTGATGGGCCCCGTTTCGGTACCAAACGTTGTCACCATTATAGTGGCAGTGGTAGAGCGTGAAGAGAGCTTCGATATAACCTCTGATCGGCTGGCCCCGTTACAACACAAAAAGTTATCGCTAAATTCGTAGCGGTTGTAGAGGGGGAAGAGAGCTTTGACCTGACGGATTATGGGACCC
>NW_010357134.1:0-482 GCF_000414095.1 Morus notabilis
GGCACGGGAACGACGACAACTTTTGGTGTCATAATGGGGCCCATCAATCGTTAGATTGATGCTCTCTTCGCGATCTACAACTGCCACGGGACCGGCGAACAGTTTTAGTGTCGTAACGGGGCCCATAATCCGTCAGATCGAGGCTCTCTTCGCACTCCACAACCACCACGGGAACGGCAACAACTTTTGTGTCGTAACGAGGCCGGCCCATCAGACGTTATATCGAAGCTCTCTTCGCGCCCTACCACCGCCACTGGAATGGCGACAACGTTTGGTGTTGAAACGAGGCCCATCAGTCGTTAGAACGAAGCTCTTTTCGCACTCTACAACTGCCCCGGGATGGGCGAAAAATTTTCGTGTCGTAACGGGGCCCATCAGTCGTTAAATCGAAGCTCTCTTCGCGATCTACAACTAGCATGGGAACGGCGACAAATTTTTATGTCGTAACGGGTCCCATAATCTGTTATATCAAAGCTCTCTTC